>NW_026705258.1:0-50001 GCF_029867415.1 Vicia villosa
ATTGTACTGCCAGCAGTTTGGCTGTCAACTGACTGTTCAGGTATTGATGTAGCAGTTAGAGTGAAAAATCAACAGTCAAAGTTAATTTTCTTTTTTTGTTGTTTTTTGTTTTTGTTTTATGTAAAAAATGAAAGTTTATTTACATGACTTGTTAGAAAAACACAGACATAATAAATAACTAATATTTACGGTATGCGGGCAAAATTACCGATAATAACCCTGAAAATCATTTAATGCACAGAAATAGGAATATTTGACTGGCAGAAAACACACAAAATATTATCTTAGTAGTTAAGCAATATTATGACAAATAGTACAACATTTAATACTGACAGTACAAATATCACATACTATATTGAACAGTACGACGAATAAACGGTACATTTAAGAAATAAGAAATACGGCAAATTTTAAGAATGACGATTAATGACCCATGCTATGAATAATAACATGTAGATGATTGGGAGTGCAACCATTGCAGGTCCACACTCTTCAGGACTATGCAGGCAGAAGAAAGTCATGATCACCGTAGCAATGGTGATGATTGTAAGAAACAGTGTCTCTATCCACTTTGCCATTCTTGTTAGGGAAGAAGAGAAAATAGATATGAGGTAGGAATTTGAAAGATGAGTTGGAATTTGATGTGAGATTTTATGGAAGAAAATGAGAGGTATTTATAGAATGGAAAGAAGGAAAGAGACGTTGGGGGATGATGTGATTCCGTACAAAAGGAAAATTTGAGTGGAAGTAAGATTTGAAAGAAAGTGTATGATAGTGTTGGAAAAAAGGAGAGATTTGATTTTTGAAAAAGAGATTTGAAAAGATTTTTGCAAATAATGGAATATAGTACAAAAATTAGTGGGAAACAAAAGATAATAATAATCTACTTGTTACCAGTACAGTCTGAGTTTCCTGATTCTGCGCCTGCAAAAAGATTTAACTCTGTACTAATTGTGTCAGTACCATTTATCTGTAAATAAATAAATAGCATGTGTGAAGTAATACACAGTATTTGGTGTTTGCGTAAGAATAAATTCAACTGCAAGCCAAATTACTGTATAAGAAAAATTCTAAAAACTAAGTATTTCATATGTCAGGATATTTGTTGAAATAAAAATCCATGATTATATGAGACCCTTAATTTTCAGATTGGAGTTTTCTTGAAAAATATGTGGGCAAATTTTGGGGTATAACAGTTGCCCCTATTCAATCTTCTTAAACCTGAAGAGATTGTCTGAAATCTGAAGGTAGAAGATGATTGAATATTTAGATGCCCTGAAAATTTGCACTTACCTTGATCAGAAGAGATGTTGGAAGTTGCATTTGAATGTCGTCTGCGAAATGTTGTTGGCAGATTGAAACATTACCTGAGATGGGCTTTCAGATGCCACCTGGTAAATGGGTTGAGGGTTTGTTCATCAGAATGAATCCATTGATTATATCTTGATGAAGGATTTGAAAGTCTTTGTGTTGACTGTTGCGGAACCGTCCAAGGTTACCGCTTTAAGTCTTGGAAGATAATCGTTACGGAACTTGTCCAAAGTTTTTCCGATTTAGATTTTTGGAAGTTGATCATTGTGGAACCGTCTGAGGTATCGCTTTAGATCTGCAATGTTAGATCGTTCTGGAACCGTCTGAGGTATCGCTTTAGATCTGCAACGTTAGATCGTTTTGGAACCGTTTGAGGTATCGCTTTAGATCTGTGATGCTAGATCGTTTTGGAACCGTCTGAGGTATCGCTTTAGATCTGTGATGCTAGATCGTTTTGGAACCGTCTGAGGTATCGCTTTAGATCTGTGATGCTAGATCGTTTTGGAACCGTCTGAGGTATCGACTTTGATCTGTGATGCTTGTTTTTGAGTTGGTAAGTGATCAGAATGAATCTTCAGCTTGATTATATCTGAGAGAACCGTTCATGGAATTCAGGTGAACACGGCATGTGATTGAGAACATCTTTGTTGAAGATATCTGCTTACCTGAAAAATCAAGTTAGTGATATGCAATGTTTATGATGCATGTAAATGTGAGATATTCCCGGAGAAATATGCATGTTATGTTGTGCATGATGTATGATGCATGATGTATGATGTATGAATATGTGAATGTATGAATGTATGAATGTATGAATGTGATGTCAAGCTTCTAATTGGAAAAATAAATTCCCACTAGTCAGCTGGACATGAATGTATTGGGATCGTTGATGATCTTTTGTCTTGCTTGAGTACCCTCGTCTGGGGAAATTTTTTGAGAACCCGGGTATCCCGTTGAAGGATCTTTGACTACTGCTTGGGGAACCAAAGGTAACTGGAAGTTCTGATGCCCTTTCAAATGGGAATGAGGAAGATGCATAATCCTCTGATGCACTATCTGACCAAGTCCGGGTGCGGGGATCACACCTTCTGAAGATGGTAATCTGGAACAAATCTGCTGGGGAATAAGACTTCTTTTGAAGAGAAAATCTTTTTGAGGAATTTGCTGAGAAATGCGTTTCTCTTGGTGATTTCCTTCTGATGGAATGATGTCCAGATGATCGGGACATTTCCTGAATGCTATTCCTGTTTTTCCTGGTAAACATCAATCATATTCAAATGCACATGCTCATTCAAAATTATCATTGGGACGCTTACGTATTTAAACAGAAAAAATGAAAATAGTGATTTTTGAAAGAGCTGCATTGAAAAGAGCCATGATAGGCGGGTTAGCACAGGGAGACAACAATCCTAGAAGTAGGAAACTGTCAGAAAGTTTTGAAAAATATTTATGAAGATAAATAGCTATGTGAAAATGATCCAGTCAAGTTTCAACTCTGCTATTGCCAATCTGTCTTCGAGCATCTCATCCCTCACTTGTTGGAAGAAAGTGATTAGACTGATCGGTGTCTTTGAGGTGTTGAATCTTGATGGTGAGTAGGCAGCTGAACGGGACACAGTTGTATGCTTCATTCCCTAACTTTTGCCTAGGCCGCCCTTTCAGGTTTTCAGCCTACCGGGATAGTATTTGTTTAGTCTCTAATTTTTGCCTGGACCGCCCTTTCGGGTTTTCAATCCACCGAGACGCTCATTTTTGCCTAAGTTGCCCTTTCAGGTTTTCAACTTAGCGAGCTGTTTTTTTTTATTTTTTTAAGAGAAGTATTTTTTGACTATGTCAGCATTCACAGGGTGTGGGAAATCCTCGCCATCCATGGTGGTAAGCAACATGGCGCCGCCGGAGAATATTTTCTGGATTATGAATGGTCCCTCGTAGGTGGGAGTCCATTTGCCTCTGGGATCACCTTGTGGTAAGATGATGCGTTTGACAACCAAGCCACCAGTTTGGTATGCTTGACTTTTGACTTTTTTGTTGAAGGCTTTGATCATACGCTTTTGGTATAGCTGACCATGACAAATAGCTGCGAGCCTTTTCTCATCAATCAAGTTTATCTGGTCCAACCGTGTTTGAATCCAATCGTCTTCGTCTAGATTGGCTTCTTTCATAATCCTTAGGGAAGGAATCTGAATTTCAATTGGAAGAACTGCTTCCATACCATAGACTAAGGAAAATGGAGTTGCCCCTGTTGAAGTACGCGCAGATGTGCGATAACCATGAAGAGCAAAAGGCAACATCTCATGCCAGTCTTTGTAGGTTACTGTCATTTTTTGTATGATTTTCTTGATGTTCTTGTTGGCAGCTTCCACCGCGCCGTTCATCTTTGGTCGATATGGAGAAGAATTATGATGTTTGATCTTGAACTGTGTGCAAAGTTCAGTAATCATTCTGTTGTTTAGATTTGTGCCATTGTCCGTGATAATCCGTTCAGGGATGCCGTACCGACAAATGAGATTGTATTTGATGAACCGGGCCACCACATTTTTGGTGACAGAAGCAAATGAAGCTGCTTCTACCCACTTTGTGAAGTAGTCAATAGCGACCAGGATAAAGCGATGTCCGTTGGAGGCAGTAAGTTTGATTTCTCCAATCATATCAATACCCCACATTGCAAAAGGCCAAGGAGCCGTCAGGACGCTTAATGGAACTGGAGGTACATGTACTTTGTCAGCATATATCTGGCATTTGTGACATGTTCGGGAGTGATGATGGCAGTCTGTTTCCATGGTAGACCAGTAATAACCTGCTCTCAGGATCTTTTTAGCCATTGTATGTCCACTGGAATGAGTACCGAAGGTACCATTGTGTATTTCTTCCATGATCTGTTCTGCTTCCTTCTTGTTTACACAGCGAAGTAAAGTCGAGTCATGGTTGCGTTTGTATAGGGTTCCATTGCTTAGAAAGAATTTAGCAGCAAATCTCCTTAGAAACTTTCTGTCATTAATGGATGCCCCTTCAGGGTACTCCTGAGCTTCGAGATATCTTTTTACCTCATGGAACCATGGTTTTTCCTCGGTTCCTTCGGTATTGATCTCATTGCAATAGGATGGTTCATCTTGCCTGTAAATGGTGGTCATAGGCGCCTCGTTGTCCCACCTGACTTTGAACATGGATGACATGGTAGCTAAAGCATCAGCTAGTTGATTTTCCTCGCGTGGGATGTGTTCGAAAGTGATTTCTTCGAAGTAAAGAATCAAACTCAGCACATATTCTTTGTAAGGAATTAGATTCGGGTGCTTCGTGTCCCATTCCCCTTTGACTTGGTAGATTACCAAGGCCGAGTCTCCGTAGACTTCCAGGAATTTGATTCTTAGATCGATTGCAGCTTTGAGACCCAGAATACATGCTTCGTATTCGGCTATATTGTTAGTGCAATTGAAGCATAATCTGGCAGTGAACGGTGTGTAACTTCCTGCGGGGGAAATGATCACAGCTCCGATGCCATTGCCAAGTGCATTAGAAGCTCCGTCAAAAACCATAGTCCACCGGGATCCTGGCTCGGGTCCTTCTTCTGGTCCTGATTGTTTGTAGTCATTGACTAGCATAATGTCTTCGTCTGGGAAGTCAAAGTTCAATGCTTGATAATCATCCACTGCTTGATGAGCCAGATGATCAGCTACCACACTTCCTTTGATTGCTTTTTGTGAAGTGTATTGAATGTCATATTCTGTTAAGATCATTTGCCATCTCGCTATTCTTCCAGAGAGAGCAGGTTTTTCGAACACGTATTTGATGGGATCCATCTTGGAGATTAGGAAAGTGGTGTGATTTAGCATGTACTGTCTTAGTCGGCGAGCTGCCCAAGCTAAGGCACAACAAGTTTTTTCGAGTAGTGAGTATCTTGTTTCACAATCGGTAAACTTTTTGCTAAGATAGTAGATTGCGTGCTCCTTTCGGCCGGATTCGTCATGTTGTCCTAGTACACACCCCATTGAGTCTTCTAACACAGTTAGGTACATTATCAGAGGTCTGCCTTCCACAGGTGGCAACAAGATTGGAGGTTTTTGGAGATATTCTTTGATTTTGTCAAAGGCTAACTGGCATTTGTCATTCCACCTTTCCACTTGATCTTTCTTCAACAATTTGAAGATCGGCACACAAGTAGTAGTCATGTGGGCAATAAATCGGGCGATGTAATTCAGACGTCCCAAGAATCCTCTGACTTGTTTCTCGGTACGAGGTATAGGCATTTCTTGAATGGCTTTAACCTTGGCAGGATCAACCTCAATACCTTTGCTGCTGACGATGAAACCTAAGAGTTTGCCGGATCTTACTCCAAAGGCACACTTATTTGGGTTCAGTCGCAACTTGTATTTCTTGAGTCTGTCAAACAACTTGTGTAAATGACCCAAATGTTCTTCCTCGGTGTTGGATTTTGCAATCATGTCATCGACATACACCTCTATTTCTTGATGAATCATATCATGAAATAGCGCTATCATTGCACGTTGATAGGTTGCTCCTGCGTTTTTCAGACCAAAGGGCATTACTTTGTAACAAAAGGTTCCCCAGGGTGTTGTGAAGGTTGTTTTTTCCATGTCTTCGGGTGCCATCTTGATTTGATTGTACCCTGAGAATCCATCCATAAAGGAGAATACCTTGCATTGTGCGGTATTGTCAACCAGTACATCGATGTGTGGTAAAGGGAAATCATCTTTGGGGCTTGCCCGGTTCAGATCTCTGTAGTCCACGCACATCCTGACTTTCCCGTCTTTTTTAGGTACAGGGACGATGTTAGCTATCCAAGGAGGATAACTTACAACTTTTAGGAATCCGGCATTGAACTGTTTTTCAACCTCATCTTTGATCTTTTTTGACATATCAGGTCTACTCCTTCGTAGTTTCTGTTTGACCGGAATGCTACCTTCTTTGATTGGTAGGCGATGAACTACGATGTCCGTGTCAAGGCCTGGCATATCCTCATAGGACCAGGCGAATATCTCGACGTAGTCTCGCAGCATTTGAATCAGTCTTTGCTTGACGCTGTGTTCTAAATCAGCCCCTATTTTGACTTCTTTCTTTTCTTCGTTGTTGCCCAAGTTGATGACCTCAATTGGCTCTTCGTGAGGCTGTATGGCCTTATCTTCTTATTCTAGCAGCCTTGCAAGTTCTCTTGGCACTTCACAATCTTCCTCACTTTCGTCCTCAGTTTGGTAGATCGGATTTTCAAAGTCATGACGGGCAATAGCAGAATCGTTGTTGACTGGATCCAGAGTGTATGTGAATCTGCAAGTTAATTATGTGAGTGTGTGTGAAGAAAAAACATAGCTATTAGAAGGCGAAGAAAGAAGGAAAAAGGATCACAAAATTTAAATATGCAAGCGTCCCATGATTTTATTGAATGCACATGATCATGATATGATAAGCCCTTATAGAAGGACCAGTGTGCTAAGGCACACGGCTTTTCAAGCTCATGGTTCGATTGTTCAGGAACCACTTTTATCTTTGCACAATATACACAAAGAAAACAGGAAATGGCATTTACTCCTGGTCAAAGGAGATCACATCCTCAGCTTTCCAGTTGTTCAATCCACTGTTGTGAGCAGGGAGTATCCAGCTGTTCCAGTTGCAGTTGTCTTTTTCATCTCCCACAGCATTGATTTCATTAGTGGGAAAATGAGCCGGTGATCCTTCGGGATAAGGGATATACTCTGCTGGATACGAGAGCCCAGGCTGAGATATCTCTGTCGGCTGAGCGAGATGCTCGATAAGGCCGTCCCATGCAGTCGGGATGATGTTTTGAATAGAGACTTGTGCATCCTGATAAGGAGTGTATTCTGACAGAAAGCAACCTTCGTTATTTGGTATTTCCCTGGCTTCTTCAAGAGCGAAATTGTCATCGTACTGTTCATCCCATCCAGTTGGGACAATGTCCTCCATAGCAATTTGTGAGCTCGGAGGAGCAGAGTATTTCACCATATAGTCATATTTGCCGCTGGGTTCTCCTAGCGTGTCCCATACTTCTTTGGGTGGATTTTGATATTGCCCAGTGACAAGACTTGTGAAACTTTCGTCATTTCCAATTTGATCACCCCATCCAGTCGGGGTAAGGTCCTTCATAGCAATATAAGAATTCTGAGGTGCGGCATACTGATAGTTATACCCGCCGTTTGGTTCTCCCACAACATCCCACATTCCCATGGAAATGGGTGGAATTTCATCTGGATATGGCTGAATGATATGGTTCAAGAACACTCCTTCATCTTCAATAGCGTTTACTTCTTGGCTGACGAAGTGTGACATTAATCCTCCAGAACGAGGACTTTGATCATTCTTTTGATTTTCACTATCATAGCCCAGACCTAGCTTGTCAGATTTGTAGGGTATATCGGGAAGCTGTCCCCATACTGTGCAATCACCCTGTTCAATCATGGCTTTGGCATCTTTGAGAGAAGCCATAGTTGTAGTTGGAGTAGCAGGAATATGCTTGGTGGCAGAGACATCTGGAGAGACCACCTCAAATGATTGGCATGGAGTTTCGATGAATTCGTCCTCCAACTCGACATATTTGGAATTGCTTAGGTGACTAACCACATATTCCTCTTCGCCATAGACTGTGACAATCTTTCCTTTTACTGGATATTTTAACTTCTGATGCAGGGTAGAAGTTACAGCGTTTGCCCCATGTATCCAAGGGCGTCCAAGTAAACAGGAGTAGGCTGGGTGAATTTCCATTACGTAAAAGATAGAATCAAAGATTTGAGAACCCACTCTGATTGGGAGATTCACTTTTCCGTATACCGTTCTGGTTGACCCGTCAAAGGCTCTTACCACAACATCACTTGGCTGTAACACAATTCCTTCGAAGTCAAGCTTTTCTAGTACTGTTTTCGGTAACACGTTCAGAGAAGAACCGTTATCTACTAGCACATGAGATAGAGTGGTGCCATTACATTCAATGGAGATATGTAAGGCTTTGTTGTGATTTTTCCCAGCAGGGGTTAGATCCATATCAGAGAAACCGAGACCATTGCTCACGGTTAGATTGGCAACACAATTCTCAAATTGGTCGACTGAGATCTCTTGAGGCACATGCGCAGCTTTGAGGAACTTCATCAGAGCTGTGGCATGAGCTTCTGAATATTTTAGCAGAGATAGCATTGAGATTTTTGAAGCGGTGTGCCCCAGTTGCTCAACAATATTGTAATCACTCTTGCAGATGATTTTCAATATTTCCTCCATTTCTTGCTTTGATGGATCCTCAGCAGTGATCTCCACCGGGGTTTGAACTTGTTCAACTTGTGGCTCTTTGCCTCGAGCGTTGACATTTTGATTAGGAACTGGGACTCGGACTGGACCAGCAGCAAGATTTGGAGAAATTTCTGGTGAAAATATTCTTCCACTTCTCGTGATCTTGCTGGTACCCACAATATTACTCACAGTTGGAGTAGTTAACTTTGCGGTCTCTTCAGTCGAGGTACTCTGCTTAACTCCATGAACATAAACATTAGTGTCATATCCCCATGGGACAGCTTTGTCTGAGGAGTATGGAAATGGAGTTGGACTAGCAATGACTACTGATGCCACTTTGAGTGTAGCAGAAATTTTGAATGGAGCCTTGGCAGAGATTTTGAATGGTAAGCTGGAGATCACTGAGGCATCCTCTATTCTCATCCCGTTTGCAAAGACTTTGCACAGCACGTCCATAGAAGGGAGCCTCTCAAACATAATGATACGGCGATCCATCCATTTTTGAATTCCCATCCTCAGATTTTCACAACCATTGGGCAGGCAGGAACAGTAAAAGCAGTCGGGGTCACACCCTGGGAAGTAACCAGCTCGGATTAGCTTTCCTTTGACTTCGCAGAGTGGAGTTGATAATTCGTTCACATCATAGATGTAAACAGTGTCCAGGATAGCGTTGACAGTTTTGTCATGCTTTGTGTTATACCCCAAAATTTGCCCACATATTTTTCAAGAAAACTCCAATCTGAAAATTAAGGGTCTCATATAATCATGGATTTTTATTTCAACAAATATCCTGACATATGAAATACTTAGTTTTTAGAATTTTTCTTATACAGTAATTTGGCTTGCAGTTGAATTTATTCTTACGCAAACACCAAATACTGTGTATTACTTCACACATGCTATTTATTTATTTACAGATAAATGGTACTGACACAATTGGTACAGAGTTAAATCTTTTTGCAGGCGCAGAATCAGGAAACTCAGACTGTACTGGTAACAAGTAGATTATTATTATCTTTTGTTTCCCACTAATTTTTGTACTATATTCCATTATTTGCAAAAATCTTTTCAAATCTCTTTTTCAAAAATCAAATCTCTCCTTTTTTCCAACACTATCATACACTTTCTTTCAAATCTTACTTCCACTCAAATTTTCCTTTTGTACGGAATCACATCATCCCCCAACGTCTCTTTCCTTCTTTCCATTCTATAAATACCTCTCATTTTCTTCCATAAAATCTCACATCAAATTCCAACTCATCTTTCAAATTCCTACCTCATATCTATTTTCTCTTCTTCCCTAACAAGAATGGCAAAGTGGATAGAGACACTGTTTCTTACAGTCATCACCATTGCTACGGTGATCATGACTTTCTTCTGCATGCATAGTCCTGAAGAGTGTGGACCTGCAATGGTTGCACTCCCAATCATCTACATGTTATTATTCATAGCATGGGTCATTAATCGTCATTCTTAAAATTTGCCGTATTTCTTATTTCTTAAATGTACCGTTTATTCGTCGTACTGTTCAATATAGTATGTGATATTTGTACTGTCAGTATTAAATGTTGTACTATTTGTCATAATATTGCTTAACTACTAAGATAATATTTTGTGTGTTTTCTGCCAGTCAAATATTCCTATTTCTGTGCATTAAATGATTTTCAGGGTTATTATCGGTAATTTTGCCCGCATACCGTAAATATTAGTTATTTATTATGTCTGTGTTTTTCTAACAAGTCATGTAAATAAACTTTCATTTTTTACATAAAACAAAAACAAAAAAACAACAAAAAAAGAAAATTAACTTTGACTGTTGATTTTTCACTCTAACTGCTACATCAATACCTGAACAGTCAGTTGACAGCCAAACTGCTGGCAGTACAATTCTCAGTGTTTTGTACCATCAATCAAATCAATCTTTCACAATTCAAAATTCCAAGATTTTTGTTCTAGAAGTCTTCTGAATATCACGCGATTAGCAGAGACTCAACACTGCGCAAAAATCAGGTACGCTTAACTGTCTCCTACATAAACAGTCCCTGACTAGGGTTTTTCTTGTTTTTACAGGAGCAACAAGTTTTTGAGAGCTCAAATGGATTTCATACACATCCATATATCTCAAAGTACCATCATACAAATTTCCAAACTTCAATTCACTCAGACGCACCGTCAGCAGCTCAAACAGTCAACAGACGACCCGTTTGACCAAAAAAGTCAACAGACAGTCAAAAATGAAATTTTTTGTCAAAGTCCATATTTTGTCAAAGGATTCATCATTTGATCATTGGATGATCATAATTCATCAAGGAAAGATCAAAAATCAACAAAACCCTAAGATTCAAAATTAGGGTTTTTGCCTGAAAAGTCAACTCAACTTTGACTGATCATAACTCTCTCATCCTTCATCCAAAAAATTCAAACCAAAGCTTGTTTTGAAGGAAATTCAATTATCTTTCAAATGCCATTGATCCCATGGTCATTGGATTCACCATTTGAAAAATATGATCAAAGACATTACAGGTCATTTTCAAAGTCAACAAAAAGACACTTTTTTCAAAAGGACACACAAGGAGCTTCAAAAATCATTTTGACATGAGACCAAAGGCATTGGTTAGAGGACTCTTTGAGGTTTCCAAAAAGTGCAAGATCTCCTTCATATGACAAAAATTGAAGGATTTACACCTTGTTGAAGTTGGCTAAATTTTGGGAAAATACATGAAATCAACATTGTTCAAAATGGCATTTTTTCCAAATGGGGCCAAGTTTTCAGCATTCAAACATCATTTCCATGATGATATGGGCCTCCCACGACCAAGACTAAGCCCACATCATTTTTTATCCATTTTTGGCATAATTTTATCTTATTTTAAGATTAAAATTAAAAAGAAAATGAAATGGATAAAGAATAGCTTGTATTCCAAGCATGACTCATTCAACTCTGTCCCAAAGCAAAGTACAGCAGAGGAGAAGAAGAAAATCAAGCCATGGTGGCTTAAAGGCAAAGCTACCAATGTTGAAAAAGTCAAGATTCCAAAAAAACTCATCAATGCTTTTGGCTTAGTTTCTAAGCACTCTAATGCTTATAAATAGGCTATAGCACTTCAGTAATAAAGGAGACAGAAATTGAGAGCAAAACTCTTGCTTGTAACACACTTGTAATCTCTTAAAATATTCAAAGAATTTTGAAATTCGAATTCCAAATTTAAGTCACTTTCCATTCAAACTAAACACTCAAACACGTTCCTTGAACTTCACTGAACATATCCAGATCATTTGCAAGCTCTGAAACTCCTTGAATCAAACGCTACAGGTCTCGATTCATCCAAACTAAAACTGACTTGTGTCTCATAACCCAAGCATATCTAGCACGATGTAGACATATATTTGAACTTGGTGTGGTGTGTAGATCATTTCTGGAGCTTTAATTGAGTTTTAGATGCTTACACACGAAGATACCATTTTAGGGTTCTTAAGCTAAAATTTGGGATCCTCTGATTTAGGCAAAATTAGAAGAAACCAATGACATATTTGAACTCAGGGGACGATTTTAAGCTTAACCATGGTCTCCTAAGTAATTTATATTGCTTGTATGAAATTTTGACATGTGCAGGTCTTGTAGCTACGGACGAAAACCGTCACTAAAGGCTTTACCTACAGTTGCAGAGCCTATAGCAACGGAGAGAGGAAGAAGATGAAGGCGTGGCAGGCTCTGGTTGGCCAGAATGCGCGCGTCAGCTTTTATTCAAATTCTTGGATCCTGTGTTACGCTGTCCATGCTTTTGTCATGCTCCTCAAAATCTGAGCCCTCTGATTCACTTCCAGTCAGATCCAACGTGCCAGATCTCTCACCACACCATACTCCTTCATTGATTTCCACACAGGATCAGTATCCTTTTTATTTTCTATTTTATTTTCTATTTTATTTTAATTTCTTTGTTAAATTAATTAAAAATAGTTTTAAAAATCCAAAAAATACACAAAAAATATTTTTAGACTTCTAAAATAAAATATTATTTTCTGAAATAAAAATATTTTATTTTCTTCAAAATTTTAATATTTTGCATAATTAATTAGTATATATTTATATATTGGCTTTTTAATTATTCTAACCAATCAAAAAATCATAAAAAAATTGTTCTTTGTGTTAAACATTGTTTATATATTATAAACTAATTTTGTACATATTTTGAATAATTTTCTTTTTAAGTTTTAATTATTTGTATAATTATTTGTATAATTATGTATTAATTAGCTTAATCAATTTCCAATCAATTTCAAAAATTCCAAAAAAATTAGTTTTGTTTTAAAATTAATTAACAAATATTTTGTACATATTTTAAACTTAATTTCTAGGTTTAAATCTATTTTCATCTTTTTTCTTCATTTTAATTTAATTAATCATGCATTAATTATAATTAAAACCAATCATAAAAATTCCAAAAACATGCCTTTTATTTTTCTTGCAATTTAAAATTCCTAGATAAATGTATAGGATGTCAAATTCATGTAAATAGGCTAGTTTACATTTCCCGCACAATCGATGTAATAGCGTAGATTTACTTTCCGCACTTTACATTTCCGCACTTTAATTTCCAGCAAATATAAACTGCGTGTATGTCAAAGATAAAATTGAACCGTTAGATCACTAACTTCAAAGATAAAATATCTGAATCCAATCACAATCACACTTGCACCTCTTAAGGTAATCCCTTCTCATTCCTTTCAAAATCAAAGTCAAAATTCCACTGTTTTGAGTACAAAATCGAACCTTGCTTTTATATCCGGTGAAAGGATAGATTTTTAAAGGAAATAGGATAAAGACCTTACAACTCAGGGTAGACCTCCTAGTTTGCTTGCTCAAATCAAAACAAACAAAATTCTCATACATTGTTGATTTTTCAAAACTTTCAAAAAAGACAATACTTTGTATACATCCAAACACGGGTTATTACAAAGTTAACGTTCTTTTCAAAACATCTTTCGAAAGATAAACAAGCATTTTGTATACATCCACACACGGATCATTACAAAAGTATTTGAAACCACATATGAGCAATTTCAGAGCAATTGAAAAGTGATCGAAAAACAAGTGAGCTAAGCAAACTTAAGAGCCCATGGATAACCATGGATACAAAGGGTGCTAACACCTTCCCTTTGTATAACCTACCCCCTTACCCAGAATTTCTTAAAGGTCTTTTTTCTGTTTCTTTTATAAACCTTTCCTTAATTGGATAAAATAAAAGGTCGGTGGCGACTCTGTGAATTTAAAAAAATGCGAAAGCATTAAGCGACAAAAAAGAGTCAGTTCACGTATCTCTACAGATCAGAGGTATGGCCCGGTATTAAAAAAATCGGAGGTCCACACTATGCAACAGCAGTACATGAACCTTTCTGCTGCCCCTGAGGAGAGAACTTTCCCAACCCGGGAAAGCTATTTCACATACTGTGGTTGGCCGGAGACCAACCCTTTTCCTGTTGGGGGGGATGCAGGTGCAGGTGGTGCTGGGAATAATAACCCAGAGCAAGAGAATGAAGACATTGATGCCGATATTGATTCGATGTTTGTATGAGGTGATGTGAGAGAGGGGTGAGAATAGTTTATTTCTGATAACTGATGAGATGATGATACTTGCTGCTGTTTTATTTGTTTTATGAGTATCTGACCTGTACTCTGGTGAACCTTAGGGTCACTATGACTTGTTTATTTCTTTGAAGTTTATGTTAAGCATTGCAATTGGTTTGGTTTCTTTTCTGTTTATCTCGATTTAGAGTAAGTAGTCCCACAACAGAATGAAAATCTCAAGCAAAGTACCAACAATGGAGCAACATGCGTGAAAGCGGTAGTGAGTGAAGTAATTTTTTTAAAATTTTTAGTTCACTTTCTTTTTTAATAAAGTGAAAAAGCAGGTATGAATTTTTGAACTCAAACTCCTAATGTGTGCATGAAATTTAGGTTGTTAGTAAATACTTAACAGAAGTTCTTTATGGTACACTATTTTATTGGATCGGTTTAGCCTTAACCATTGTGAGGAAAGCCTTCCATTGTTTACTATATGCAGGAGACCATCAATTGTTTTGACTTGTTTGTATCATGCTAAACCGTTTGTCGCATCGTTTGTGGAAATCTGTGAAAGTGATTTAGGCACTTGTTTGAATCTGAGAGTTTCTTTAAGCCAATTCCAACGTAAAACTTATTTTCTTCTGTGAGAGTGTGATCCTTTGCTAACCATTCTTTGAGCCTGAGGTCAAGATAAGCATCATAATATGCACCAAGGAAAATACCTGGTGAGTTTTGATCTCAATAAAAAGTTTTGTTTCGAACCATCAACCACAAAATTTGGTGATGTGTTTTCTCTTTGACCTTTCTTAGAAAGTAGGGGAGCATTCACATAATCTAAGTACAGGTTGATCTCCAAGTTGGGGAGAATCACAATCCAAAGAAAAGTAAGTACACGTGGTAATCGGTGAAGGACAAAAGAAATTCGTAGCTCGAAAAAAAAAAAATATATATATATATATATATATATATATATATATATGAAAAGAAAAAAGAAGAACAACGTTTGAATCTAACAGTTGTTGAAAAAAGAGAAAAAGAAAAACCGAGCTACGAATGAGAAAAGATGGCCAGGTGAGAAAGCGAAAGTTATAGAGAAGGAGGAATGAGTTATGATTCGGATGCTTTCCTAGATTAGGAACAACCCTTGATTATCTTCTTTTATTTGAATGTAAACCACATTACAACCCTAGAAAGACCTTCTAATTCTCAGATTCCACAAGACTTGATGCTAACAATTTGGTGAGCGTATGATATGGATCCTTGTTGATTTAATTGTTTGGATGAGTGTTGAACCCCTCTGTTGTTCATCATACTTTTTGATGAGAGTGATTAGTGCTGATTCAATTAAAATTGTGTAATGCTTTGAACTTCTGGAGGTAATTTGCTTTCAAAACTTGTTTCGCGTGTATGTTCGGAGTTTGCAGGAAGAGGAGGAGTATTTGACTTGGTTACTGAATTGAACCACTTGAAAAACCTTTTTGAAAAACTTGTTGCATGACTGTCGGTATGTTTTGTTAGAGGTAAGTAATTTTGTTTAGGGACAAACAAAACTCTAAGTTGGGGAGAGTTTGTTACGAGTGAATTAATGGTAAATTCATGTGTTAATATAAGTAATTTCTTTTCTAAATTAATGCAAATTGTGATAGATCCATAGGTTTTTAGTAAGAATTGAACTGAATAAGTTTAGTTCATGTGTAAAGCAAATCAAATCACTTGTGGGTACTATTGATGCAGGTTTGGAGCTGAAAAGGAGCTTTATAAGAACAAGAAGAGGAAAGAAAGCTAGAAGTCTCAAAGGCAAAGCAAAAAGACGAAGTTTAACAAGGGCGCGCCGCGGGAGTTCTAGCCGGCGCCGCGAAAAAGTCTCTGTTTCTGACCGCGCCGCGCTCATCCGTTGCCGCGCCGCGGCTGCAACGTTTCAGGCCCAAAACTTATAAATAAAAGCCCTAGCTTCCAAGAAAAGGGCAGATCTTTTGTGAGCGAAATTAGGAGAGCATTCTGAGTTTGAAGCCGAGAACAACAATCGAAGGCCAAATCTTTACCAATTGAAGACATTCCTTTGATGAAGATGAATCCCTCTATTAATTCTTGTGTGTTCTTCATGTCTATGGAGAGCTAAATTCCCTTTGTTGAGTTTAAGGTAGTAGTTAACCTATGAATATACAATACCATTGATTCTTTCCTATGAACAATTTTTTGAATTTATTATCAATAAGAAACCTTGTTTTTATATTAAATTATCGTGGAGTCTTTGATCGAAAGAAAAGATTCTAACTTTTGCCCTAGGTTACTATATTGATTCAATCTCAATTTGCAGAGATGGAATTGTGATTGAGTTTTCATAATTATCGTTCTTTAGTACTATTATCGATATTGATATTTGGAGAGATCGAATCTCAAACCAGTAAAAGTCTATCTAATTTGATTTGCAGACATGGAATCATATTTGAGGATAAGTGAAGATAGTAATTCAAATGATTGTTCAATTGTGAATTAATTAACAAATTGTATAGGAATAGGTTGATGAACCCTAAAGCTCAACATATCTCCTTAATCGTTAACAAACTTTCAACATTTGCATTTAAATTATTGTTTAGATTTGATAGCATTATAATCATAAAACAAATTCAACTACTTGTTCTCACTCAAAATAACTAACTATAGAACAGCAGTGATATTAAACCAATCCCTGTGGATACGATATATACCGAAAATATTTACCCACAAATACTTTCAACAAAAATTATGGGAATTTATCCAAAAGACTAAGGATGAAACTTTTGAGAATTTCAAAAATTGGAAGACTCTGGTCGAAAATCAGACTAGCAGAAAGGTCAAGAGGTTGAGAACCGATAATGGCCTTGAATTTTAGAATGAGGCATTTGATAGCTTTTGTGCTGCCTCTGGTATTGCAAGGCATATAACTACTGCAGGCACTCCACAGCAAAATGGTTTGGCTAAAAGGTTTAATCGAACTATTTTGGAGAGAGTTAGATGCATGTTGACTAGTGTTGGGTTTAAGAAGGTGTTTTGGGCTGAGGTTGTTTCGACAGCAATATATATGATAAATAGATGTCCTTCGACTGTGTTAAATATGAAGACACCTTAAGAAGTTTGGTTTGGACATCCACCAGATCTTGACAAACTTAGAGTATTTGGCTGCGTAGCCTATGCTCATATTAGGAAAGACAAGGTAGAACCTAGAGCTCTAAAATGCATGTTCATGGGAAACCCTGAATGATTCAAGGCTTATAGGCTATGGTTCCTAGAGTCAGGTCACAGGAGGAGTATCACTAGTCGAGATGTAATTTTCAATGAAGCTGAAATGGTTTTAAGAAAAATGATGATGTCGGTCGAAGTGCAGAATATCTGACGAAGAGTTGGAACAGGTAGAGATTCCTGTTGAGGTGGATCATGTTGATGCTGAATTATATATCCTAGATGAAGTCAAAGAAGTAGAAGATACTGAGGAAGTTAAGGAAACTGTCGATGACTACCTATTGGCAAAAGATAGGGTGATAAGAGTCATCAAACCACCTCAGAGACTTAGGTATGCAGATCTTATAGCTTATGCCTTAATCTTTTTAAGTGAGGTTCTAGATGAAGAACCTAGAGACTATAAGGAAGTTATGAGGAGTCGAAATAAGACTGAATGGATGAAGGCCATGGATGATGAGATGAAATCTCTTCATGATAACAATACTTGGGAACTGACCAAGAAACTTGTTGGAGAAAAGTTAGTCAGCTGCAAATGGATTTTCAAAGTTAATGAAGGAATCAAAGGAGTGGCGTTGAAAAGATACAAGGAAAGGTTGGTCGCAAAGGGTTTCAATTAGAAAGAAGGTGTCGACTTTAATGATGTGTTTTCTCCTGTTGTGAAGCATAGGTCCATTTGAATGTTGCTTGCCATGGTGGCACAGTTCGATCTTGAACTGGAACAGATGGATGTGAAAACTGCATTTTTGTATGGTGATCTAGATGAAACAATCTTGACGAGGAAACGTGAAGGGTATGTCGATAAGGGGAAGGAAGAATATGTGTGCAAGCTGAACAAATCCTTATATGGATTGAAACAATCTCCTCGAAAGTGGAATAGGAGATTCAACAAGTTTATGACACACATAAGTTTCTATAGAAGCCAGTTTGACCATTGTGTTTACTTCTGATTTCGACTTGGTAATTCATTTTTTATTTTGTTTCTTTATGTGGATGATATTCTCATAGCAAGCAACAATGTCGAAGATGTAATGAGGGTGAAGGCTGAACTCAATAAAGAGTATGATATGAAAGATATGGGAGCTGCATCCAGGATCCTTAGGATTGACATTTGAAGAGATAGAAAATAGACGAAATTATGCTTATCTCAAGATGCATACCTATGGAAAATTCTCGAAAAGTTTGGTATGTCGAATTCAAAGCCTGTTGTGACTTCGATAAACCCTCAATTCAAGTTGAGTATAGATCAGTGTCCTAGTACTGATGTCAAAATAGCTTATATGAATAGCATCCCATATGCTAATACAGTGAGTTTTTCAGGATATGTTTTCACTATGTTTGACATAACTATTAGTTGGAAAGCAACACTTCAGAATGTTATTGCTTTATCAACCACTGAAGCAGAATATACTGCTCTCACTGAAGCTGTGAAAGAAGCATTGTGGCTTGAAGGTTTTGCTAAGGAGGTGAAACTTTAAGGTCGAGGTATCACTATTAAATGTGATAGTCAAAGTGCTATACACCTGTCGAAAAACTCAACATATTATGAGTGAATCGAGCATATCGATGTGAGGTTGCATTTCGTCAGAGGAGTAATCGAGCGTGGAGAAGTCCAAGTGCTGAAGGTTTCGACATTTAATAATGTTGCTGATATGATTACCTAGACATTGCCTAGGTGCAAGTTTTTCCACTGTAGCGTTTGTTCCAAGGTGGAGATTTATGAGAATTAGATCGAACTCTATTGGGTCGAAGAGTAGCTTATGGTTCTATTGGGTTGAAGAGTAGCTTCTGGTTTGACAGAGATTAGCATGCACTCGAAGGTCGCTCACATGTTATTGTCAAAGACCTACATACTATAGTCGAAGTATGTTCTAGTACGTGGGGGACGAAATGCTAGGGTTGTTAGTATTTCGAATTGTACCATAAATTAGCTTGTAATGAGTATTTGCGAAAAATCCCATTAGTTTAATATGTTAGGTTTATTATAAATAGCATACTAGTCTCTCAGCATTTCATACTGCAAATCCTAATTTAGGGTGAGAGAGTTATTTGTTATTCTTGTGACACTTGTAATCTTGTTCAAAGAGAAAGTAAAGAATAACAGTTATAACCAATCTTTGTTGTTCTTCTTGTTTTATCATCTTTTCCCCCCTTGTGTGTTTCTTGATCACAAATAAACAATGCATACTTTGTTTATCGATGCATCGTTTTCATAACATATTATTTATCAAATCTCCCTTCTAATTAATTATATCACTATACTAATAAATTATTAGGAAGTGATTGCAAACCTACATCCAATAGTTTCTAGAAATTTAAAAAAGATATTTATTGCTCCATCCATCTCACAATAAGTGTTCTCTTTGAGATTTTCACACTCTTCAAGATAATAATTAACTATGTTGATTTCAATGATAAAATGAATGTCATTTACTAAAATAACTTTATTAATAATAAGTAGTAGAGTAGTTAAATGAATCAGAACACAATAAATAAGGGTAAGTTAATGGAAAATGGACAAATAATTTGAGACAAATAAAAATATGAAAAGGACACCTGTGAGACAAATGGAGTACTTTGTTTCACTTTAATTATTCTTCTGTCAGATCAATACTCTTATTTTGTCCTTGACTATTATTGGCATCAATAAATATACCTCTTTACCTTATAACCATATATCATTTATGTTACTAATTACTAACCTTCTCAATAAAACACTGCATTTTTTATCTCCTAGATGTATTGATAAATAGTAGCAAAACAATTAAATATGATGATAACATATCACCATTTTAAATTTAAGTGTATAAATCCAAGTTATTCATATATGTACCTGCAAATTTACTTGATTTTCATATAATGCAATTACAGGAATTTTATTTTAGGAAAATTAAAAATTATTGATAAGTGATACCAGTAGCACAACCCTTTTATAGTGAATAATATCAACAATAGTATTGTCGAAACTAGTAATGATGCAATTTTCTTAACACTGATTTGACAAATACACAAGCATAATGTTTTTCAAATTATTTATCCTCCAATATTATAAAATAAAAAGTATCAAATAATTTCTGATTTAACTTAGCTCGTCAATCATGTAACCAAACTAAAGTGATCTACTTGCATCATAGCAAGAAAATTACCACATAATCTTCTCTCTATCAAAAGGTTACATTAAAAAGATATGAAAGAAGAATGTTTTAAACGAATGTTTACTTACCATAATCCTGCAATCATGATAGCTTTTATTAGATAACAAGAGTATATTAAGTCCAAGCTCTTTGACATATTTTTCCACAAAAAATTAGTCTTCTAGTTTTAAGAGCAACATATTCTTCTTGATCAATCATTTTCATGCATCCATTAATTAGGTTTTCACCAATATATCCAGAAGATCCTTAAGGAGGCACCCGTGCTTCCGTTCAATGGAAAATGCAAACTTTAGAAGCCTATTCAAATTCTTCTTAATTACCACATGGTAATACCAATTGCACGAATCATTGAATCAATGTCTAAAATATTGAGATTTTTTGTGAAAAGTAGAAGAGAATGTTTTCATCAATGTCTTGTGTTGTTCATGATTAATTAAGTATATCTCATACTAATCATGTTACATTAAACCCTTTTCTTTTCCACTCTTTTGAACATTTGTTAATATGATCTTAATTGCATGAACATATATGAACAACAGTTGCCAACTGCTATAAACTCTGTTATCTCTTCAACAGTTGCCAACGCAATGCCTCGATTGCCATTATTTGACATATTATAAGATTGTTAAAAATTAATTCTACGTTAAATAAATCAAGGTTAAAATCGTAAACGAATCATTTTTCTTTTAGTATTTCAAACACTCTCAAATTGTAGTCAACACACGAGAATACCTGATAGGATGCTAAATAAGAACCCTAACAAAACTACTAAAAGCTGGAAAATATAAACTATGAAGAAGATAAAATAAAAGGAATAAAGATAAATTTCATTTCTTTTCTTTTGATATCCTTAATTGTGTCAAAGACACTACATATATAGTATTTCTAATGGATAAATAACTAAAAGTCCAAAAGCTATTAAAAGCCCAAAATACCTTAAGAATATTCTAGAAAACATATTAATATAAAATAACACCTAATACATCAAAATACTAATAAAACTAATAACATATTATTCTATTAAGCTCTCTATCATTGCCGCCGGGTTCACATGAACCTTGTCCTCAAGGTTCTAAAATAACCCTACCTAGAAATATATGATTCTTTTTGAAAGAGATACCCCAAATATTCACTTGAATTCCCCATAAACCATATTTCTTTGTAACCAGGAAAAAGAAAACATCTTTGTATTGGTAAATGATTTATCCATTGGTTTGACGAATACACACAGTGACTTGAATGAAAGAAAGTGGGTTGGTTCCACTAGGCAAATGTTATGGAATGAATAAAACAAAGGAATTAATGAGTGGGTGTGGCCCATATTGTGGGTGTATAACGTCATTCTCTTGTGAGGAGATCACATATTCTTAACATTTTGCTGATTAGGTTGAGTGTGAGGTGGATTGAGATATTTAAAGCAAAACACGTGACACACAATGGTTGGATGGTATGAGGTCACATGGATTGTGTTATTTTTGGGCGGTTGAGATTTATTTTTGTGAGATAGATGTTGATCTTATGGTGAGGAGAAAGTTTCTTTTAGGAAGGAAACCCAAGGAGGTTTTAATGGAATTGCAAAGAAAACACTGTACCATGGTTTTGACATAATGGAAAAATAAACTTCATACCTTGATTTCACTAGCAATGGATGATACTTATATAAGATCATGTCAGGAGGATTCAATGGTGGACTCAGTGGCTTAGACAGTGCTGGTAGCAATGTTGTTTTTGTCGGCAACGGTGTTGTTTTTGTCTGTAGGGATGTTGTCTTTTTCGGCGAAGGTGTTATGCTTACCGACAACGATGTTGTCTTTTCTGGTGATTTTATATTTCTTAGTGACACTGAGAAATTTGTTTTTTGTTTTGAAACTCTTTCTTCAACCAAATCAGCAACGACAAATTTATTTTTCTCAACGAACTCTTGCTCAAAAGTTTGTGATGGTTTATGATGCTGAGGTAAGTTGTAAAATGGTGGTGGAAGAATAACTCTATTTTGATGCTTCAATGGAGAAAGATTTACAGTGTCTTCCTTAACAAACTCTAAGATTGAAAAAAATAAATTTTGATGAGGTTTTGAAAGAATAACTCAAATTTTGAATTTGTTCCTTCAACTCTTCTCTAGATTTGGTTGAGATCTCATGAGTTTCAATCAAATATTGTTTTAGAGTTTCCAGGTCTTGGTAAAATGTTTCTGATTGTGAATTGAGATTTTGAGGTTCTTGTTGGTATGAAATGTATGGGTTGAAATTTTTAGGTTCTTGTTGGTATGAAATGTATGGGTTAGGTGAAGGTGGATATGATGGGTTAGATGATGTAGGTGGTATAGTTGTGACAGTAGAGTAATAAGGAGAAATGAAGTGATAATAAAATGGTGATGGAGCACTAACATATGGAGGAATTAAAGATTGATAGTATGGATTTGCCATGGAAGGATTGAAGTTCAAGGATGAAAGCACCAATTGATAGGATGCTAAATAAGAATCCTAACAAAACTACTAAAAGCTGGAAAAATAAACTATGAAGAAGATAAAATAAAAGGAATAAAGATAAATTTCATTTCATTTCTTTTGATATCCTTAATTGTGTCAAAGACATTATATATATAGTATTTCTAATGGATAAATAACTAAAAGTCCAAAAGCTATTAAAATCCCAAAATATCTTAAGAATATTCTAGAAAACATATTAATATAAAATAACACCTAATACATCAAAATACTAATAAAACCAATAACATATTATTCTATTAAGCTCTCTATCAATACCCAAGATAATTCAGCTTATTTCAAATTTGCATTAAGACCGATGAAAACTCGAACGTAAAGAAGATGAAACCCTGAATTTTTACTGAAGAAGATGTACTTTTGTTATATGTTATTTTTCTTTTGAATTCCGAATTATGAATTTACAAGCCAAATAGTGTTGTTTCACAAGGTTGCCACCCTTGATGAAACACACCCTTTCAACAACGATTTTTACTAAGTGTTGCAATTTTTTCACCTACTGCAATGCTTTTCAAACATAGCCTATTTTGATTGCTTACTACAATACTTCATGAACCATTGTCTATTTTCAAATTCAAAAAATACATTAACTACTGCAACACTTCACAAGAGTTGCTTATTTTTGAATTCAAAAAACAAACCTTACTTATCTATTTTCTTATCATTTTCGAGCACACCTATAATATTTAATTATTATTATTATTATTATTATTATTATTAATTTCAAGAGAAATTTTTTACACAATATGAGAGATAAAGGTAAGACTGTTGGAGTTTGAGAGAATCGAGATTGTTGCCAGAGAAGGGACTAGCCATATTGCTATTAGAGGTGATAGATTTTCATCCACTGTATTCGCTCGAAGGAGAAATGAAGTTAGTCGTGGAAGTCCATAGGCGCATGCGTGTAAAGGTGGACAAGTCAGAGCAACTAAACATGCATAAACGTAAGTTTTTTACGAGTAACTAATGGATACTAGAAGTTTTTCTAAAATGATCCTTTAATGTTGCTCAATTGTAAATTCAAGATGTTCATACTATCTCAATTTTAGAGAATTTCCCCTTTATTATTTTGTAATATGTTTTTAGTCTCTAATAAAGTGACTCAACAACCTTAAAAAAATGATATAAATATAGATTAAAATTAACACTTTTAGTAACATAATAAATATATATTTATACATGTCTAAAGAAAATACTAATTTCTTGTTATATTCAATACAGGAACAATAGAGGAACAGATGGCCATCCTCAAACTGATTATAGTTTAAACAAATACCAACCTAACTAAACAATTATCCTTTTTAGAACAAATACATGTTTAACTTGTATTAAATTTATAAGTCAAACATAATAATAACTATGATAATTTATTAGTGTTTTTCAACCATTTGTGCCCGTAAAAACACCTCTTCACGTGCAAAAATAATATTAAAAAAATTAAATATTATATAAACAAGACTTAAATGTACTTTTGATCTTCCTACTTTAATTTTTCGAATGTTTTAGTCCTGCTTTAAAACAATCAAGTTTTTTAATCCCTCTAGTAAATATTTCTTGAGTTTTCTTTAGTCTCCCTTCAGATTTGCAGGTGTGGTAGTGATGCGGCAATGCCACTTGACACCATGTCACACATTTTTGCCACGTCACATTAAAAATAATTAATTTTAAAATATATTCAAAATAACAGAGAAAATATATTGGGTCCTTACCTGCCACATGATGCTATGGAGTTGGAATTGGAGTTGGAGTTGTCTTTAATCCTTCTTTTGAAATTGGAATTGGAGATAAGAGAAAATAGATTTTAGTATACCTGAAACTACAAAGCTTGCAAATGCTATGAAAAGATGAATAAATAAGTTGGGAGAAGTATATGTAAATTCATTTTTAGGTTATATAAATATTAATCTATAAATTAATCACATGTGTCATGTAGTTCAGATTGTCAAAGCCCCTGAGAGTGTGGGTTCACTTCCCACCTTTGTAAAACATTTTGCTTATTCAGTACTCATTGTCCAATTATATAATGATATAGAGAAAAATGGGTGATTCACAGTTTTACACTTTCAACCAATGTATCTAATTAAAACACTATTTTATTTTTAAGAGAATTTAATGACATGATAGATTGGTGATTTTTTATTGGATGATAGTGTAAAACTATTTTACACTGTTAATGCATATCTATTAAATCCAATGATATATGACATCTATTAATTATTTAATGAATAATATTTAAATTATTACCTTTGTAAAACATTTTGCTTATTCAATACTCATTGTCCAATTATATAATGATATATGGCATCTATTAATTATTTAATGAATAATATTTAAATTATTAATTATATTAAATAATTTTTATTTTAAAATTAATTATTTTTAATGTGACGTGGCAAAAATGTGTGATGTGGCATCAAGTGGCATTGCCACATTACTGCCACACCAGCAAATCTGAAGGGGGACTAATGACAACCCAAAAAATATTTAATAGAAGATCAAAAAATTGGATTTTTTAAAAAGGGGACTAAAACATCAGAAAATTCAAAATAAAGGGACTAAAAGTGCATATAAGCCTATAAATAAATTTGTAGTTATAAATTCAAAATAAGAGTTTATCAAAATAACTCTAAAACAAACGTTTCCCGGTGTTACAAGAGCAAAGCATGACACTGACACGAAAATAAACAGACTAGCCTACAAGCTATCCTCACCAAGCACAAGTGTTGCTACTCCTCAATTTAAAAAATGTCAACAGTAAGGGTGAGACATATCACAATTAAACGATATTATAAGTTCATAACGACAAAATATCATAAGCAGATTATTCACTAACAGCTACAAAAATACAATCAAGTACATCACCACGAAATAACGCTGAAAATCTTCCAATCATGTTATAACAACACATATGCAAATGCACTGACACTATGCATGTGGTACCAATTCATCATGGGACTAACCCATCTGACCGATCTAAACATCACCGAGATACGGCCCTGCCAGCACTAATTCCACACAATGAGAATTATGCCATCCACTGATCCAAAACATCACCGGGATTCAACCACCAAAATGAGTATGAATGCATGCATAACATATGACATACATACCATCATCAGCGATCACGATGAACAAAATCATCTCAACACCACATCACCGAATTTAGTATGTTCATATTCAGCACCATTCAACAATCACATCATACGTATTCACACCGAATAAAACATAAACATCACAGTTATGTCATTACAACACCACCACAATTGTTACATTTATCAAAATATGCACACAATGTACAAACACACTAAACATAACATCAATAGCATTCACATAGCTTTTATCAATCACAAATGACATATTGCATACAAGACAATCATTGTCATTCTCAACAACAACCAAAAACAACATCTACATTTGATAAATTTAAGCCTCATGTATACATACAATTACCAAAAACATCTACAAATAAGAATTATCCATATAATCTTAACATTTAAGCATATCACCATAATTCAACATATCGAATTATCCACCGCTTGTACAACATACATTCATCATGTAACAATCACAATAATGCATAGAAATTAGCATTCATCAATTCCATGTATCACAATTAGCACATAGTACATAATACTAATACATGTTATTCTTAAATAACATTAATCCATGACATACACATATACAATTACATGTCATTTTCACAACCACATAATAATTAAATCATATAGTTCTAATCAATTTATTTTCATCACAAAGAGCATTTCGTTAGCTTTCTAATGCTTCGAACGGGGACCCAAATGGAGTTACGATTCAAAAGTTATGAATATTTGAAGTTCAGCAAAAACTGTCAGACTCAGCCGTAACCGGGTACGACATGGCTGGTAACCGATTACGACGTGTTAAAAAGTCGAGAAAATCCATTTTTCGAGTGGTAATCGGGTACGCTTATACCATAATCGGTTACCACTGTACTAGAACCAAAAAATCCCCTTTTTGACAGTATTTCACCTTTCCAACTCAAACCAAAGCATACCCAAATATTTATATCATCAAAACAGTTCCAAATTCGACATTCTAACACATTCCTAACATGCTTGGGGTTTATCTAACATTAATTATACTCCATAATCACCAATTTCATCAAAATCCTCCAAATTACCCTATAGGTTTCAAAACCCCAAAATCTAACATACATTCAATTCAGATAAACAATATACTAAATCAATTCTATCATTCCTCAACTGATAATATAGGCTAAAAGGATTAGCCACCCCTTACCTTAGCCAAATGCTCTTGAACGCTCTTCTCTTTTTCCTCTTCTCTTTCACGTTCTCTTATTCTTCTCTTTTTCTCTTCTTTGTGTTCTATTTTTTCCTATCTTTTCCAATTTTCCTTATTTTATGAAAAATAGAATCCCACTTAGTAAAAGGCGTAACAATTAATGTAACACCCCAATTCTACCCAAAGCATTTAGGCAAGAAAATATCAGAGTATTTAAAATTTCATACAACACAATTAGGATGTTACACTAAGTAACCAAACAAACACCTAGAAAAACAAACGGGCATCAGCGATGCCAAAAGCATACACACCTGCCAATAACATGATACATAACACACGGAAGATATGAACATATTTATATACATATAGCTCTCACTCTCAAAGAGGAGTTTTCCAAAATAAAGCGTTTACTATACACATCAGCACATCATCACATATACATGTTCAAAGAGTCATATACAAATAAATAACAACAGACTCCCGACTCCCCGGTGTTACGTATCAGAGCGACCGACAAGACCAACTGGAGAACTACCTCTTCCAAAAGACTCCCAAAGCGGCTAATCTGCAGGATGCCACTCAAGCATCAAATCAGCAGAAGGGTGAGAATATAATTCACAATGAAAGCATGACAATTATAGTAATGCCAACAAGTATCATCAATAATCATATAACAAAGTAATCCACTAAGTCAACCACAATCAATATATAAGTAATGCGACACATGAATGGTAACATAAATTATAAAGACTGGCGATGATGAATGAGACTCGACTATGCATATGCATGTGGTACCAAATCCGGAGTAAAACTCCTCCTTGTCATTATGACAAATACACCTGCCAAGCATTATGCTGGGACTTTATTCCACTCAGGAAGCCCGCAGGCTGTCGTCATCGAGCACGCAGCTCCCACTGATGACCTCTTGCCACTCAGGCTCATTCCGTTACCGAGCATTAAGCCCCTACTGGTAACCATGCCCGCATGCCATCTGTTAACAGCATTCCGCCATTAACGTATTGAAATGTTATGCTGTGCAAATATAAGACTCTTTTACACGACGACAACATCATCAACAATATAACACGATCATACACTCACATTACATCATTTATATTCTATCCAAAAAGGATACATCACCAATTAATAACATCGTTATCAATTACATCACACCATAATTACCACACAGGCATTAATAAGCACACAGCACACATTCACCGTCAAAACATACTAGCCACATCGGCATAAATGATCGCATAATTGCATCACATCAAATTAATATTGGACATTGGCCCACAACTCCATCAATACATCATCAACAAGTTGTAATAACAACAATTCAACCATGATAATACATCATTCTCATAACAACAATTACTTGCCATAAGGCCACACATCATGTTAACAACAAACAACCAAACATCGTCACATATCAAGAATGAACATTCATTAATACATAACCTATACGAACAAGATCTCATGTTATCGACAATTAATCACTTACCTCATATCAATACGATAACGTTCACACAACACATCATCATGATTTATCATGCACTAGTTCACAAAACCATTTATGAAAATCAACCAACCACTACTACATCCTACATCATCATATAGAGCATGGAAATAGCTTCTGAACGTTTCAAACAACACATAAAACGAACACCCGAGTTAAAAGATACGACCTTTCAAAGTTTGGAAAACATAAACATACTTCATAAGTTAACCCTACATAGTTCTATCACTAAATCCTAATAAAAATAATAGGAGAACACATCCTATGAATCATTTAATTAGATCATAGTATAGTTCATTGCGTTAGCTTTCCAACGCTTCGAACGGCGACAAAATCGGAGTTACGGTTCAGGAGTTACGAAGTTTCAAAGTTTTGGAAAAACAGAAAAAGCTGTTGTCCGCTTCAGCTCCGCTCAGCGGACCTTCGCAGAGAATTTTCTGCAACAGAACCTCCGCTCAGCGGACCCACCTCCGCTCAGCGGACCTGCGTAAACCCAGAAAAAACCAGAACGAACCAGAACAGTTTCAGGCCCCTTATACCCACCAAAACCACTCCCAACCATCATTATAACACCAATACAACACATACAAACCATAGAAACAACCTAACATCAAACTTTTCATGGTTGATTCATCAATATATCTCAAAACCTAACTTTTATCCAAACTCATTCAAGCCATAGAAATGGAAAAGAAAGCATGATCAATGAAGGTATCTATCATCATACTACACATACACACCACAAAATCATGTTTATAACTTCTAAACTCACAAAACTCACAATCCACCATTATTGGTCAAGTATAGAAATAAACAAGAACAATAACAAGAACAAGAACAAGAACAAGAACAAGACTATAAGAATCATACATCCAAGATAAATTAGATTCACCCCCTTACCTTGCTATAGCAACGATCGGAACTCGATTCGGATGAAAAACCACCAATCTCCACTTTTTCTTCTTTTCCTCTTCTTCTTTCTCTCTTCCCTTTCTTTCTCTCTTCTTTCCTTTTCTGTTTTTTTATTTTTCTTTCTTTCTATCCTTTTTCCCTTCTTATCTCTTCTCCCACAAATATCTCTTAATCACTTTACAAAATATCTCACTTTACAGCCCAAACTCAATTGCTCAGAAAAACCCCAAAACGCAGAATATTACCTTAATAATATTTCTAGTACCAAAAATATGAAAACCTTCAATTAAATATTAGTCCGCCATCCCGAACTAATACCGACTGAAACGACTCCAAAAACGGTAAAATTCCAATAAACGTCACAAACGTCCAAATTAAGCATATACTTATTTTTCCGAGCGTTACAATTAACACCTCCCCTTTACTAATCACCGCCTTGGCCCAATCACTCTACTTTCATAATTTCTCCAAATTAATTCACTAAATGCCAACAATCCAAATAAATAATTTAAATCCCAATTAAATTAATTAATGGAAATTATGGAGTGTTACAACTCTCCCCCACTAAAATAGTTTTCGTCCTCGAAAACGTACCTCAAGTGAAGAGTTCAGGATAAGAGTCCTTCCTCTGACTCTCCATCTCCCAGGTAACATTACCACCTGTTGGTCCTCCCCAAGCTATTCTGACTAATGCTATCTCTTTATTATGCAATTGCTTCAACTTCCGGTCTTCAATCCTCATAAGCAATGCCTCAACGGTCAGGTTGTCTTTCACTTTTACATCATCCACTTGGATTACATGAGACGGATCAGCAATGTATTTCCTCAATTGAGACACATGAAACATGTCGTACGAATTTGAAAGCATTGGAGGTAACACAATACGATACGCTATTTCTCCCACTCTTTCCGTAATTTGAAATGGACCAATGAAATGCAGCTTCAACTTCCTTGACTTCCGAGCTCGACCAACACCAGTCATGGGAGTAACTCTCAGAAACACATGATCTCCCTCTTGGAACTCAAGTGTTCTCCGCCTCTTATCACGGTAGATCTTCTGACGACTCTGAGAAGCTTTCATCTTTTCCTGAATCATATTAATCTTCTTTGTAGTCTGTTGAACAATTTCCGGTCCGATCACCATATTCTCACCAGATTCATACCAGCATAATAGCGTCCTACACCTCCTACCATACAAAGCCTCAAACGGAGCCATACCAATACTCGAATGATAATTATTGTCGTAGGTAAACTCAATCAACGGTAAATAACTATCGCAAGTACCACCTTTCTCTAACACACAAGCACGCAACAGATCTTCCAACGATTGAATCGTCCTCTCTGTCTGACCATTAGTCTGCGGGTGGTAGGCATAACTCAATCTCAGCTTAGTACCCAAAGCTTTCTGCAAACCTTCCCAGAATTTGGATGTAAATCTTGGATCTCTATCAGAAACAATACTCGAAGGAATACCATGTAGAATAACTATCTTCTCAATATACAACTGAGCTAACTTCTCCATCGGATAATTCATTCTCATCGGTATAAAGTGAGCAGACTTCGTCAACCTGTCCATAATAACCTAAATAGCTTCATAGTTCTTAACTATCCTCGGCAATCCAGAAACAAAATCCATAGATATGTTGTCCCACTTCCACTCAGGAATAAACAATGGTTGCATAACTCCATACGGATTCTGATGCTCAATCTTTGACTTCTGGAAAGTCAAATAAGAATAAACAACCTCTGCAATTTCCTTTTTCATTCCAGGCCACCAAAACAACTTTTTCAAATCATGATACATCTTGGTAGCACCAGGATGAATACTTTATCCACTATGATGTCCTTCTTCAAGAATACTCTTCTTAAGTTCAGCAACATCCAGAACACCAACCCGATCACGAAACCTCATTATACCATTCTTGTTAATTCAGAAATCACCTCCCTTGCCTTGGTTAATCAAAGTCAACCTATCAACTAACTCAACATCAGCTTTCTGACCCACTCTAATCTCATCAATAATACCACTTGTCAGCTTTAGCATACCCAACTTAACACAATTAGAAGTACCTTCACGTACCAAACTCAAATCTCTGAATTGTTCAATCAAATCCACTTCCCGCACCATTAACATAGACATATGTAGGGACTTCCTACTCAAAGCATCAGCAACAACGTTCGCCTTACCCGGATGGTAATTCAACCTAAAATCACAACCTTTAAGAAATTCTAACCATCTTCTTTGTCTCATGTTAAGCTCTTTCTGATCAAAGAGATACTTCATACTCTTGTGATCACTGAATACTTCAAACCTCGAACCATACAGATAATATCTCCATAGTTTCAACATAAAGACCACAACTGCCAACTCTAAATCATGAGTCGGAAAATTCCTTTCATGAACTTTAAGTTGCCTCGAAGCATAAGCCACTACCTGTCGATTCTCCATCAATACACCACCTAATCCAATTAACAAAACGTCACAATACACAACAAACAGTTCTAAAGGATCCGACAAAACAAAAATAGGAGAAGTTTCCAATCTTCTCTTAAGCTCTTGAAATTTAGCTTCACATTGATAAGTTCAAACAAAAGCTTGACCTTTCCTAGTCAACTGCATCAACGGTAACGACAACTTAGAAAATCCCTCAATGAACTTACGATAAAAACCAGCCAAACCAAGAAAACTTCTAATCTCAAAAACAGACTTAGGAGCTTCCCATTGAGATACAGCCTTAATCTTTGAAGGATCAACCGAAATACCTTCATTTGGAATCATATGTCCAAGGAAACTCACTTCTTTCAACCAAAATTCACATTAGAAAATTTTGCAAACAATTTCTTCTCTTCCTACACTGATAAAATAATCCTCAATTGCTCAGCGTGATCATCTTTACTCTTGGAATATATTAAAATATCATCGATAAACACAACCACAAACTTATCAAGATATTCATGAAATATTCTATTCACATACCCCATGAATACACCAGGTGCGTTAGTCACACCAAAAGGCATAACAGAATACTCATAGTGTCCATACCTCGTTTTAAAAGCAGTTTTCATAATATCTCTCGCCTTCACACGAATCTGATGATACCCAGACCTCAAATCTGTCTTACTAAACTTACATGCCCCCACCAACTGATCCATCAAATCATCAATCCTCGGAAGTGGATATTTGTTCTTAATCGTCACCTTGATGAGTTGTTTATAATCAACACACAACCTCATAGAACCTTTCCAACGCTCAAGACGACGTCTAAAGCGGACTTACGGTTTGAAAGATATGAATTTTTGAAATAATAAAAAAAAATTCAAAAGCATCAGGTGTAACCGGTTACAGCATAGAGCGTATGCAGTTACGCATTAACGTCAACAATTCGCTATTTTAAAAAGTCAGCCTGTATTCGGTTATAGCATAGAGGGTAACCGTTTACAGTACCTAAAAATTCCTAATTTAACCATTTTCCAATGCTGGAATCGGTTACAGCCCCGCTGTTACCTGTTGCACCCCAATTTTTTACCACTGAGATCCCACCATAACCTAAATATTAGGATCATCATTTTCATCATTTTCATCATGCATTTATCATTTGCTAACCAAAAATACAAAAAAAAACTGTTGTTTGTTGCTTGTGTCCTTAGACAGGAGACTGATCAAGGGAAAGTTGAGCAAATCAGGGTTTTGAGGCCCACAAAGAAATTCAAAATTCCTCTATGATTTAAAGGGTTCTACAATCAATATCAAGGCCCAAAGATTGTTCAATGCAAGATCAATCACCTTCAAATTCATCAGGAGCTCCAATTAGGGTTTTTGACCTAATTTCTCTAGAAGGTTCACTTTTAATCAGGAGATGGTTCCAAGACTCAAAATATGATTCAAGGGCATCCAAATCAACATTATAGTTCATTCACATCATTCATTTGAAGAGGAGATCTTGATTCATTTGGAAATCACAAGACAGTCATTCATTTGGAAAAAGTCAATTGTGCAAGTCAACCTTTGACTTTTGAAGAAAATAGTCAACCATGGACTTTTAAAGATCCAAATCATCATCATATGGATATTGAAGAAATTTGATCAAAGAAAATTCAAAGAATTCATCAAGAATCAAAAAGTCAACAAAAAGTCAAACTAGGGGTTTTAAGTGTATTTTGGCCTAGTTCATGGATCTCAAAATTTCACCCACACAACTCAAAAAACTCCCAACATGAAAGTTGTAGATCTTGGTAAAATAAACAACTTATCACATTGGAACTTTTTTCAAAAAGTGATTATTTTGAGAGATATGGAATTAAGAAGATAACTTTAAAAAGACTTGGAGAAATTTCAAGTGTTTTACTTGGATTTTTTCTTAACTTTATGACCATTTTTCTCAATAATCCAAAAAGAGTTTGACGAAACTTTCAACTACTCATTTGAAGTATGCAGCAAGTGCTTTCCAAAGAGCTAAGTAGCATGAAATTTCATGGCTTGATCATGGAATATTATTTTGACAATAAGGCACCATGAACACTTGAAAATGAAGAAGAACATGGAGAAAATGAAGAAGTTATGAACCAAAACCATTTCAAATGCAAAGATTCCTTTCTTGCAGCCCATATAACTTGTTTAAGAGGCTATAATCATAAGATTACACACTCTTTAGGGCTATGATCCAAGTGCTTAAGCCATTAACCATTGAATCATTCCATTTCAAGCATAAAGGTTACACTTCCATTCTAGTAAAGTGACTTTAATCACCAACAACTCTTGCATTGAGCTCCCAACTTGTTTATTCTGTCCCAAAAGCAAATTGAAACCAACAAGAAAGCCTCTAAGATCATATCAAAGTCCTTGCAAGCATGCTTAAAGTTTGTACTCACCATGGGAACCATAACTTTCTCATTTCTTCCCAAACAAGCAAGATGGTACACAAGTCACATGTGAACTTAAAACTCTGAACTTTTTCCATCCACAAACCCTAATTCTTGCTTATAAATAGAGGACCTTGCCTCTTAGATCACACACACCAGAATTCTCCAAGTCACTACCTCACTTGAAATTCTCATTTCCCAATCTTTGCATTTTTCTAGTGATTTTGAGTTCCAAAAGTTTTAGGTGTCAACCAATGGTTTAGACAACTTCTAAACATCATTTAGAAGGTGTCTATACCTTCCTTAGCCTCTCAAACACTTCCCAACCAAAAGTCAATTTTAAACCTCCATTAAAGAAGCTTTTAAGCTCATAACTTGCCATTTTCCAAACCAAACACTTCCAAACCTAATTGGCAATTCAAATAGCTCCTATTAATCATTTAGAAGCTATCCATAACCTCAAAACACAAGCCAAACACTTACAACCAGAAATCACCATTCAAATTTTTCCAAAAGTAAAGCTTTGTACCAAATTGTGGAATTTGAATTTCTCTCGTGCATTTTGAGGCCTTTTGTGTTTGTTAGCTTCTAAACATCATATAGAAGCTAACCAAACATCTGCACTTGATCTGGAATATCATTTCCATAGCTCACTCACCATAACTTTTCTCTTTCAAGGTGAAATCGTGTTTGTATTTTCAGGTACTTTCAAGCAGGTATAAGCATTGCAATAGATTCATAAAGGCCCTAGGAAGCTTTTAGAATCATCACATTGCTTCTGGAAGTAGTACAACAAGTTTGGAAGTTTTTGCCTCAAGAGGTAAATTTTTGTGTTTTTTACGAATTTCTTGCACTTATTTCTACTTCCATGATTGATTACATTGAATAATATGAAAAGCATGAGGTAGATGTTTGTTTTTACTTTAAATTGCAATTTGAATCACTGAAAATGGTTAAGAAATGAGAGAGATATGTGAAGTTAAAGTTGACATGTTGAAACTGTTTTGTGTTGTTGTTTTGTGATTTTTGATTTTGGTGCCATCTTCACGTCCATATATCTCTCAAAATATTTGAACTACAAAGTTGTAGATCTTACTGAGAGCTTCAACTTTCATGTTTACACTTTTCAATTTCGTTGAGAAACAAGAGAGTTATGGTCGTATGAAGATGACTAAAAATCTGGAAGAAAATTGCGAAAATGTGCCTTTTTTGATGCTGGCTGGTTTCGAGGGGGTGACGTGGCGCGCCCTGATTGGTTGCTGCTCGTTTTTGTCTTTTAGTGACCAATTGATACCAAGTCACATGATTATGTGACATTTTATTTCATTTCCTTTCCCTATTTTATTAAAATACTTTTATTTATCAAAAAATTCCAAAAAAAATCATGAACTTATTTTAAGGTCTTATTAATTTTTTTATGAATTTTTATTTTTATTTTTATTTCGTTTTAATAATTAATTTATTTTATGATTAAATGTGTATTTTCTTTGAAATCACTTTTTATTCAAACTTTGGAAAGTCATTAAAAACAGAAAAATTAAGCCTTTTAGTCCCTTCTTTTTTGTGTGTTTTATTTAATTAGTGTATTTTAATATCATCATTAGAAATCCCAAAAATATTTATTTTATCATCATTTAAAAATTAATCAAAAACAAGTCTTTGAAAGATCAACAAAAATATGTTTCTTTTTGAATATTTCCCTAAAGTAACTTAGTATATTTTTGTAAATACTTTTTTGGGGTTAGGTTAGAGTGGCTCTCACTTATCCATGTACCTTTAGACCATTTCTCTTAAAGAAATTGATATTTAATAATTAAAATTAATTAGGTTTAGGTGTGTTTAAAAACCCTAATATTTAAAACCCTAATTTAAAAACCTTAGGTTTAAAACCCTAACCAAAAGATTTGCAACATGTTGATCTTTGTTTATCCATGTTTATCTTTGTACATACTTGCTGATTTTAATCCATGCTTTGTACTTAATTGTTATTTAAATATCATCTCTTATTTGTTTTATTTATCTAATCCCATATTGATTCATCATATCAATCATTCATCATTCATAGATGAGCTTGTATCCAAGGGTTTAGATACATCCATCTCTTGCTTGTTAATACTCACTTGTTTGTTCTTGTACATACATGAGGTATTTATTGTTAATTGTTTAAGCTTGATGTTTTATCCAAAGGATGGGAATGATATTGACTAAATTGTCAAGGTACTTAAATTCTTTTCCAATCTCTTTTATGTTTGTGCTAAGTATTTTAAAGCTTTTCACTTATTTATTCTTGATCCATTGATCTTTTTTTTAAACCTTGGTGTTAAGAGATGAATTATTCCCAGTGAAACTTCTCTTAACCCACTGATCTTGTATTTTTAAAGCTTGGTCCTTCTTTGATTTGTTTTAAAATTGTTAAGTATTTAAAAGCTTAACCTTTTAAACCTATTAGGTATATTAAAGTCTAATTCTTTTTCTAAAGTTGTTAAGTATTTTAAAGCTTAACCTTTTAAACCTATTAGGTATTTTAAAGCCTAATCCCTTTTCCAAAATTGTTAAGTATTTTAAAGCTTAACCATTTAAACTTATTAGGTATTTTAAAGCCTAATCTTTTTTTAAACTTGTTAAGTAATTTAAAGCTTAACCCTCTTTTAAAACTTGTGAGTATTTTAAAGCTCACGCCCAAAAAGATTTTGGCCACTTTGGCCCCTTTTTCCTTTTTTAAAAGAGGAACTACAGAAGCTCTGACTTCCCTATTGTACCTAAGGGGTATGTAGGCCTAAGATACGATATCTTATCGAGCTCACTTTTAAAACATTCTCTTCTCATCCCCATCCTCTATTTCAAACAAGTTTTTCATATGGGTTTTTCATAAAAAAGGTTATTTATAAACAAAAGATAAGAACACAAAAACAAAGAGGTTCCAATGGAGTACCATGGATATGAGGGGTGTTTAAAACCTTCCCCTTGTATAACAAATCCTCCGTAGCCAGATCTCTGATAAGTTTATTAGTTTTGATTTCAAAAACTTCTGTGGGTTTTATTCGCTCTTTCACCCATTCCTTTTTGGAAACAATAAAGCGCGGTGGCGATTCTGATCAAAATGAGCTAAGTCTTCCCATGACTCTAGTCTCACCAAATTCACCGCTACATTACCCGCTTACAGCGTACCCAGTAGAAAAAATCAACATTTTAACAGCACCTTCTCATCTCCAACTCAATCCAATTCGTACCAAAATCAATATATCACTAAAACATAACCAATTTACCTTCTAACGCATTTCTTTTTCTTGACCAATAAATCAGGCGCACCCCACGACGACACACTCGGACAAATAAACCTTTTCTCAAATAAATCCTCAAGTTGACTCTTCAACCCTTTCAACTCAGAAGCTGACATCTGATATGGAGCCATCGAAACAGGACTAGTTCCAGGAACTAAGTCGATCGCAAACTCCCCTTCACGTTCCAGCGGTAAATCATTTACATCCTCAAGAAATACTTCTTTAAAATCGCGAACTATTGGCAATTCTTCATTTGTTCTCTTCTCATGAACATCCAAGGTTGCCATCAAAGCCAATAACACAACACCATCTTGCTTAGACTCATCCACTTTGCATACTATCAAGTTGGCAAGACAACCTATCCCATCCACTACGATCTCGTCTACTATTAACAAGAGATTAAGGATGATCAGTTCCTCAATTTGTCAATAGGTAGCCGACAACCATAATGGTAGCATAAACCATCGTTATCCAACTGCAATAGCATCCTCAATCTTATGCTCAAAGTTACCTACGCAAAATGTCGCACGTAGTAACAGCTTCTCTCCCACTTGTTTCAATCCCACCTTCGTAGACAAACAACTAGGAACACACTGAGTACCGAGAGTGTTTCACACATATGTCGCATACCAAATGAATAATTAACAATAAGACACTGGCCACAAGAATCGACCATGCTCTGATACCATTATTGTAACACCCTTCTAAACCCCAGCGGAATATTAAATAAATTCAGAGTAAAAACATGTACAAGGATGCTACAACTCTTTAAATAAAATGAAACGTATATTTGTCATGCTTTTTCCGAGGAACATAATCACATATTTCAACCAAACATGTTTAACACAGCTGAATAAAATCTCATTATTGGATAATATAAACATCTATCATCATCACCAAAAATCACCGTCTCAATTAACTAAAATTATCCAAACCAATAAAATAAGAGTTTATCAAAACAACTCTAAAAAATGTTTCCCAGTGTTACAAGACCAGAGCATGACACTGACACGAAAATAAACAGACTAGCCTACAAGTTATCCTCACCAAGCACATATGCTGCTACTCCTAAATCTGAAAAATGGTCAATAGTAAAGGTGAGACATATTGCAATTAAACTATATTATAAGTTCATAACAACAAAATATCATAAGCAAATTATTCACCAACAGCTACGAAAATACAATCAAGTACATCACCATAAAATAACACTAGAAATCTTCCAACCATGTTATAAGAACACATATGCAAATGCATTGACACTATGCATGTGGTACCAATTCGTCATGGGATTAACCCATCTGACCGATCTAAACATCACAGAGATATGACCGTGCCAGCACTAATTCCACACAATGGGAATTATGCCATCCACTGATCCAAAACATCATCGGGATTCAGCCACCAAAATGAGTATGAATGCATGTATAACATATGACATACTTACCATCATCGCCGATCATGATGAACAAAATCATCTAAACACCACATCACCGAATTTAGTATGTTCATATTCAACACACCATTCAACAATCACATCATACGTATTCACACCGAATATAACATAAACATCACAGTTATGTCATTACAACACCACCACATTTGTTACATTTATCAAAATATGCACACAATGTACAAACACACCAAACATAACATCGATAGCATTCACAAAGCTTTCATCAATCACAAATGACATATTGCATACAAGACAATCAATGTCATTCTCAACAACCACCAAAAACAACATCTATATTTGGTAAATTTAAGCCTCATCTATACATACAATTACCAAAAACATATGCAAATAAGAATTATCCATATAATCTTAACATTTAAGCATATCACCATAATTCAACATATCAAATTATCCACCACTTGTACAACATACATTCATCATATAACAATCACAAAAATGCATAGAAATTAGCATTCATAAATTCCATGTATCACAATTAGCACATAGTACACAATACCAATACATGTTATTCTTAAATAGCATTAATCCATGATATACACATATACAATTACATGTCATTTTCACAACCACATAATAATTAAATCATCTATTGCTAATCAAGTTATTTTCATCACAAAGATCATTTCGTTAGCTTTCTAACGCTTCGAACAGGGACCCAAACAAAGTTACGATTCACAAGTTATGAATATTTGAAGTTCAGCAAAAATTGTCAGACTCTGTAACACCCCAATTATACCCATGGAATTAAAATAAAATCAGAGTATAAAAATTCACAAACGAAACAATTGAGGTATCACATATTCATTCTCAAAGACAAATCACCTTGTCTCATAAAGCGGATACATAGCATTCACAAAATACGCAAGAACCGATAACATCAAATAATAGTCTTTAACATGAATCAACTTCCATAGAAGTGCAACAGAAACTCAGCAATTAGTTCAAGGATTCATAGCATCTTAATTCAATAATTAACATAATTAAAGTTAAAGTGACAATCTCAAAAGACAATTCAAGTATTCGTCAAGACATAGTAATCCAAAAAAAGTAAATCAACGCGTTCGTCCCCCCCGAGTACTACATATCAGAGCGACAACGACTCAAGACCAACTCGGTTAACCTTTCCTCAATGCGAATCACCTGCACGTTACCAATATAAAGGCAACGGCGAAACAAAGAAAGGGTGAGATATAAATTCATATAATTGAGCGCATGATAAATTCGGTTAATCGCATTCACAAGTATTGATATCCTCATATTATTCACAAAGTCATTAATTCATAATTCACATACTTCCGTCATATGACAGTTCACAAAAATACAATCACAATGTAATCACAAACGTCACATTATGAATCACATAAAAATATATGGAACATGACTCATGTATATGCATGTGGTACCAATCAGAGCGTCAGCCCCCGTCACCAATTGCCCAATTCAGAGGCACAAGGCATAAGCCTTCGTCACTAATTTTGCCAATCCAGGCCGTCACAATACATATGCAAATGTATGCAACTCGATGAATCGAACATCACACAATATCATCATCATCATCATTAACTTCACAAAATATTCGTCACAAGGCACACGCCCATATCACAATTATCACCGATCATAAAAGGTAATAATACTTCACATAATACAACAACTTCATATAACAACGGAACAGTTCCGACAATTCACCAAATCAACGATCGATACCGTTAGCAAAATAATCACAAGATATACACAACAAAGCCAAAAGAAATAATCACAATTCCATACCGGTTAATCGGACACAATTTTATTACTTTACCGGTTATCTGTTTTATCCGATTAAATTCACTACCTATTATCATAACTATAATCCCTCTGTTATTAATAAATTCCAAGACAGGATTCTTTTGATAATTGTTGCTATGCTAATTAATTCACACTAATGCTGTAAAGAAACCAAAGCCACAGTAAACCACCACCAAGTGTTTAATCTCAGTTCACTTCTATTTTCCGTTCCTAATTCTAACACCTACTGTCTTCAATTTTGTTTCACCTCATAAATATGTTTCATTTCCATTATACATTATCATTATATATATAAACCTAAGTACAGTATGAAACAATTAGTGGAACAGGGCAAAATGTGAAAGACAAATAAGACCAATTAATGGTGCACTATGAAACAGTGTAGAACAGAAAACAAAATCACAGGGCATAGTCTTAATGGGGTGCCTCTCGGCAACCCCTCTCCCATACCAAGATGCCGCCCGTCATGGGCCTCCCATGTCGTCCGTCAAGGACAAGGTGCGCCGGACATCGTGCCCCTGGCCGACATTCGTGACTTATCTCCCTTATATATATCAATACCCCCATCTCAGTTTTATAACACAGGCTTACAAATTCAGCATCATACTATTATTAACACAAACAGCAACAAACAACAATGACAGAGATGTAGAATTTCAAATCTCGGTAACAGTTTATCATAGCAAAAACCATAACCTAAATCCCTAATCCCCCAACATACAATTGTTCATAAGCCCCATTATAGGAAGAGAACCCCACCCTTACCTTGTTTGGATTGAAGAAAACTCTACAAACCCTAGCACTTGGATTAGGACTTCTCTTCTCCTCTTCAAGACATAGCTTCCTCTCTTCAAATATGTTTTTCTCTTTTTATGATTTTCTCTACACTTTCCCCACTCTAACACTAACACACTATACTTATTCTTGTTATAATATTGGGCCTAAGAGTTAACACCCCTTCACTATTCTTCACTTAGTCAAAATAGGCCCAATAAGCTCATTAACTCAAAATTGAATTAAAATACTATTTCTAATGATATTCTACCAAGAAAAATAGATTAATTCGCCACAAATAAAATTATCGACCAATAATAACGAAAATAATAATATTAATATAATACTATTTAATTAAATAATTAATCAAATAACCGGGCGTTACAGATTCAGCCGCAACCGGGTACGGCATGGCTGGTAACCGGTTACGTCGTGCTAAAAAGTCCAGAAATGCCATTTTTTGAGTGGTAACCGGGTACGCATATACCGTAAAAATCCAGAACAAAAAAATCCCCTTTTTGACAGCATTTCACCTTCTGAACTCAAACCAAAACATACCCAAATATTTATATCATCAAAACAGTTCCAAATTCGACATTCTAACACATTCCTAACATGCTTGGGGTTTATCTAACATCAAGTATACTCCATAATCTTCAATTTCATCAAAATCCTCCAAATTACCCTATAGGTTTCAAAACCCCAAAATCTAACATACATTCAATTGAGATAAACAATATACTAAATCAATTCTATCATTCCTAAACTGATAATATAGGCTAAAAGGATTAGTCACCCTTATATTAGCCAAATGCTCTTGAATGCTCTTATCTTTTTCCTCTTCTCTTTCACGTTCTCTTGTTCTTCTCCTCTTCTCTTCTTTGTGTTCTATTTTTTCCTTTCTTTTCCAATTTTTCTTATTTTATGAAAAACAGAATCCCATTTAGTAAAAGGCTTAACAATTAAAACTTCCCCTTTACTAATCACTACTTTGGCCCAATCACTCTACTTTCATAATTTCTCCAAATTAATTCACTAAATATCAATAAAATTATTTTATGTATTTTTTGTTAATTATTATAATTACATTAATCTTTAAATCTAGGTCTATTTTTAAAATTTTAAACGGAATCCTGTAATGATCAAACTAGCCCTGACAATAGTGAACAAATCAAATATAAATAAATAAAACATTTAAGCATCAAATACACCCATAATGAATTAAATAATTAAAAATATTCAAAATAAATAAATAACTTCTGAATATTTCATATATTTTTTATCTGAAAAAATATATATTCTATTTTTGCTTTATAGATAATTACATAAACGTAAACATTCTAGATATTTACACTCGTTTAAAATATGCAAAATAAACCTATAAATTTCACATATTGATTTTTAAAAAAATTTGATAAGACCCTATAACTTTTCTTTTATACTAGAAGGTAGTACACTCACGGTGTAAAATAGTTTTACACTGTCATTCAATTGAGAATCATCAATATGTCATGTCATTTAAAAAAATCTATCATATAAGAAAAGTTTACCATTTGGGACTTTCTTAGGCTATCCACATCAGCAACTCTTCTATGGTTGATCCACATCAGCTTTGGTGGTTACTACCGAATTTTTTATCCTTCAACTGCATGGTGGGCTGCGACAGTTATTGCTGTGTAATTTTCTCCCTCCATCTTCCACTATGCATTCGTTACTTATTTACTTCATGGTCTTAAATTCAAATGGTTTCTCCACTTCCAACACGGTTACGAAATTGAAATGCTTACAACTTCTCATCCTTATTCATAATAAATCACTAGGCTGTTGATTTCTCTATGGATTGATTTTTCTTCTATGCGACTTCTGCTTCCATCTTCTTTCTCCCTCTCCTTCTCCCTCTTCTTCTTTCATCTCCATCTCTTTTTCATTGATATTATTGAGTATTAGACAGATTCAATTTTGATTTTGATTTTGATTTAGTGTTTGTTGTTTCAGGTTTGATGGTGTTGACTCACACGGAAGGGGGAAGATTCGTCGGCGGTGCGGTTGTTGAACAAGTTGTTGTTGAAAATCATGTTATACGACCAATTTGTTGTCTGCAAAGTGTTCGCTAAAAGATCCAAACCAATCACTTTTTGAGTTTTTCTTACTTTTATTTCGAAAATGTTTAGTATTTGATTGGTGAAGAGTTTTAGGATCATGTGTTTAACATCTTATGTATGTATTGTATGTTGTTAATAGAGGTCAGGAAAGGTTGATTAAGAATGTTAGATTGATTTTCATTTTTCACATGTACAGGAATAAATTTGAAGTTTGGTAATGGACAAGATCAAGAACAACATTGGTTTAAGTTTGGTAAAGAGGCTAAGGTAAAAATGAAAACTCCTGAATACTTAATTTAAGTATTTTGTGAAATATATGAAAATTTATATTTGTTATTATTTGATGATGATAAATATAGATAGATGAAAATTTATATTTGTTATATTTGTAAGTTACCATGGTCCATTGTTAACTATCTCATCTTATGTTTCTTTTAAAGTATTACACGACTGAGTTGTCTTCGATTCCATTGTAGATGCGTTATCACTGAGAGAGACACATTCCTCCATCAATGTTCGATGCTACAACGATTAGAAGTTTTCTCTGCGCGCAAATCCACTACTCTTAGTGATAGAATCGGTTTGTGCTATATCGTCAAGAATCATTTAACTTCTTCTGACGAGGTAATGTTTCGGTACCGAAAACCTTTTTATAATTCGCGATTAGATTGATAATCAGTCTGTTGATGTTTTATTATTAAAGTTATGTTCGGCTTGCTGAAGGTCAATGGAAAATTGGTATTGCTTATGATGTTATCGTGTGTGAGTGAGAATGGTTGAATGATGCGTTGCTGAGTTGATGGAGCAAAAGGAAGCCTATTGTTGAGTTTTACAAGTGGTAGGGTTGAAAGGGAAAACTTGGAACGAGGCACCGCTTTACAACTCACATCAAAGGCTTGATATTTGACTGAAAACTTGGGAGAATCGTTGGTTTGAGTGTAACTGTTAGGGAAAATTGTGGAGTTTGAGGTTTGAGTTCTTAATCTTGAAATTGAAATTGAAACTCATATTTTCACATCCATCTTCTTTTTTATTGCAGAATTTTAGATATTCAATCAAGCTAACATGATTACTGCATTTGGTTGACAAAGTCAGTGCACGAAATTCTGCAATAAAGGTACAGATAATTGTGTTTAACAGATTTACCAAATGGATTCTGTGAACATAGATTGTACAAGTACATGGTTATATTCCAGAATTTGACTCTATATTTTTGGTATCATTCATTACTAATGTGTTTGTCAAAACATATCATTTTCTTTCTTCAAGTTGAAGCAATTAAGAAGATATTAGAGTATGTGCTTTTTGGTGAACAATTATGCCATGTAGCAAGGTTGTAGCTTTGTAGGTACTAAACCAATGCTATTGTTTGTTAAATTGATGCATGGTTCTCTTTTTTGGTTCTGATTTTAGCTTCTGTAGTGGGTGTTGGGCGAAAACTTCCATGAGTCGGTTGATAGGTTTTGTATGGTATATAGGCTGACTGTTAATGGATTTAAATGAACTGCAGGATTTTGTTGTTTGTGTGGACCGGGTTCGTCTACATAGTAAGTCTTATGTGTTTTTATTGATGGGTTTGTTTCAAAATTTGATTTTGATTAATTTGTTTTTGTGAATGGTATATGATAGGAAAGTGGATATATTTTCAAATTTTGATTTTGATAAATTCGACTGACAATGGTAATGTTGAATTACTGTTAGTGATGAGGTGAGGCTTGGAATTCAAAAAAATTGTAATATCAAGCTAATGGATTTCTACTGTTTATGCAAATACCTCCAAGAATGAGTGCAACTTCTTACAGGTTTCATATCAATTGCAAATTATAGCTTATGATTTAGGAGTTTTGAGATCTTTTTAGTTCATAGTAGCATAATGTTGAAATTAGTAATGTACTATACCCTGATAAAGAAGCAGTAGTTTTCACTTTTCAGTGTTCGCCGTGGAAGTTTCTTCGGTTTAGTCATAAACGCGTTCGCGATACTTTGATTATTTTGTGATGGGATTGATTTTCAACTTTGCCATTTTTTGGACTTGATTAATCTTTATCTGGATGTTTATGCTAAGTGTGTAATAGCTCAGCATTTATATATGTGAAGTTCGTTTCAGGGCTGATGAATGGGATGTTAACAAATGGACATGGGAAGGGATTTTGAAAGTTGTTAGCAAGGGAGAAGAATGTATCATAAAACTAGAAGATAAGAACACATATAAAAAAGATCACAATAAGTTTGCTCTAATTAGATTATACAGTTAATTGTTTTTTTTTTTAATTTTATTACTTAAATGAAATATATATAACTAGGTGAATTATATGCTCGGGCATTTTTAAGAAATGGGGAGCAGCATCCTGTGGAAGCTGTTATTGACAGCAGCAGGTGATTTTCCATAATTGTTGTATCTGCAGCAACATGCATGCTCAAGATTCTTCTAAAGAGTGATTATTCTGTGCATGTGAATAGAGACATTCACATCACCATCCTCTATATTTCAATTCTTAGTACAAAGAGAAGTTCCATCTGCTTTGTAAATTGTACAACCAGTGGATGCAAAACAACAGTTGCATCCTGGACTGAGATGTTGATTTCCAGAAGAAGGACAAATCATGTATGCAGCATCACCATAGCAAAATTGGGGGCAAGCTTCAACAATTTTCAGATTGCCTTCCAAAAGAATTGCACCTGAATCATAAACCAAAAAGATATTTTATAAATTTATAAGTTTTTTTTTTTGTTTTAGAAAGAAATTAAAAAGGAAGAGAGTAGATGAGTTCAAAGATTTACCAAAAATGATGACAAGAAGAATAGTCTCAAACTTTAAAGCCATGTTTCTTTGCAACAATGGTGAAACTTATGTCTCATATTTATAGGCTAAAATATCATATGTCGGTTGTTAATTTTTTGTATAAGTTTTATTAGATATTAGATATTGATATTTAGAAGATAAAATTAATTTAAAATTTACTTTACGAATTTTTTTTTTAATATATTAGATATATAAATCACCTTTTTTTTTTAACATGACCAACATTTTATTAATAGTTGATATGAAACTAATATTTTACATTTAAATTTGATAATTTATGTCAATCATTTTCAATTATGATTTTTAAAATATTATTTTTGGAAAGTCATATTTGTTTATATTTGACTCAATGATAAATCTTAGAAACGTGTACAGGAAAAATATAACAATACTTAAATACAAAAGTAAAATTAATGCTTTCCCACTAAAAGTCAAATTAAAGCCTTACAATTTCCAAAAGGAAGCAAATTCAATAATAGTGTCTTAGGTGAAAGGTGGACCATTGATAAATTTTAATTTTTTTATTTTTCTTTTCTAAAAACTACAATAAATTGTTAGGAATTCAATAGTGTTATAAAATAATAAGGAGAAACAAGAGAAAAGAGAAGAAAGAAAGATGAGAAAGATGAGAATAATTATATAGTATTTTATCTGTGTATATATAGGACAACATATAGACAATGTAATAAATATAAATTATTATAAATAAGGAATAAAGTTATTGGGAGACAATCATCCAATTATTCATAACAAATCAAAAAATAATTTAATTCTTATTTAATTTTATTATTTTAAATGCATTTAAATTTATAATGAGAATAAAGAAAAATTAAACCGCTATTAATATCATAAGTCATTCAAATTTAGAATGCAATTAAATGAATATTAAATCACTTTTAATATGATAGAAATCAATCATTATTACATCAATGTTATGATATTAAAACTGACATGTCATTTCATTAAATATTCTATTTATAATTTTATATAAATTATTTATTATTAAAACATTAATTTCACTTTATTATAATAAATAATATAAATTTGAAATTTTATTTTCAATAATATGAAGGAATATAATAGATATAAATATGTTATGCTTACGTTTTATAAAAAGCTAAATATGGCATCTTCATTAAACATGTCTATTTGAAATAAGGTGGAGAATATGATGTTATTTTTTTAATTAATAAATAATTAATATCAAATAATGTGCTACATCAATATTTATTATAATATAAATATAATAATTATATGAATTTTTTATTGAAATTCTATGAATATTACGATAGGTATATATATATTGAATGGACTGGATCTTAGAAAGAGAGACCAATCCAGTCCATTAAAATCAAATTTAATGGTCGTGATTCATTGTTCTCATTTCTCATAATAACCAAGTGTTCTCACCTGAGTCGTCCCCTATATATATATATATATATATATATATATATATATATATATATATATATATATATATATATATATATATATATATATATATATATATATATATATATTAATGTAAATAAGAAAAATATATGTTTTTTAAAAATTAATTAAAAATATCTATAAATTAATGAATGAATTTTAATTTATTTTTTTTTTGAAAATGAGAATATTTATATTTGCTCACCATTATGTCTCCAACAAGCAAACTCATCACAATTGCTTACAAAAACTGACAGAAAGCCAAAGACATGCTATAAAAAATGGTTGGTATAATTGTGGCCAAATAGCATAAATTGCTAAAAACGATTCGTCATGCATCCTTTGAAATATTTCACGGTTTATCCCCTAAATTTCTCAATTGTTTCAATTATTATAACTTACTATGTATTTATCTTTTTTTTTTAATAAAAACTTAACTGCCACTCTTACAATCTATTTAAAAATCAGTTACATTTCATCAATGTTATAATGAATTTTATTTTAATTAGTACTTTTATTGTTTAATTACAAAACATAGATTTATCTTAATAACTAATCAAAATATTGAATATTAACGGGAACATGAGGTAACCCATTAAAATATTAAATATTAACGGAAACATGAAGTAACTGATTAAAATATTGAATATTAACGGGAACATGAAATTACTGATCAATATGTTCAATATTAACGAGAACATAAAATTATTGATCAAAATATTTAATATTAGCAGGAACATGAAATAACTGATAAAAACATTGAATATTAACGGGAACATAAAGTAACTAATCAAAATATAGAATATTAATGGGAACATGGAGTTCCTGATAAAAATATTAAATATTAACGGGAACAAGAACTTATTATTAAAATATTAAATATTAACGGGAACATGAAGTTGCTGATCAAAACATTGAATATTAACAGGAAGATCAAGTTACTGATCAAAATATTAAATATTAATGGGAACATGAAGTTATTGATCAAAATATTGAATGTTAACGGGAACATGAAGTTACTGATTAGAATATTGAATATTAACGGGAATATGAAGTAACTAATTAGAATATTGAATATTAACGGGAACATGAAGTTACTAATCAAAATATAGAATATTAACGAAAACATGAAGCTCCTGATAAAAATATTAATATTAACGGGAACAAGAAGTTATTGATCAAAATATTGAATATTATCGGGAACATGAAGTTGCTGATCAAAATATTGAATATTAATGGGAACATGAGGTTACTGATCAAAATATTGATTATTAACGGGAACATGAAGTTACTGATCAAAACATTGAATGTTAACGGAATTATTAAGTTACTGATCAAAATATTGAATAATAACAGAAACATACTGATCAAAATATTGAATAATAGTATAACAACTTTACTATTGGTTTAAATATTTTTGACAATAATTTAAAAAAAACAAAAATAATATTTATATAAAAAATATTTATATTATTAATTTACATATTTTGATATATTGAAATAATTATAAGCACCTATAATATTTTTGGAACAAATGCGCGCACGAAGTTCCTGATAAAACAATTGAATATTAACGGGAACATGAATTAATTGATGTAAATATTGAATATTAACTGGAACAAGAAGTTGCTGAGCAAAATATTGAATATTAACGGGAATATAGCAAAATATTGATTATTAACAGAAATATGAAGTTACTGATCGAAATATTAAATATTAACGGGAAAATGAACTTACTGATCAAAATATTTAATATTAACGGAAATATTAAATTAGTTATCA
>NW_026705259.1:0-125000 GCF_029867415.1 Vicia villosa
AAATAAACTCAAAATAAATAACTCAGTCCTATTCACTATTACTTCACAATACCTTTACCTGTCACTATCCGACGAAATAGTTATGTATGACTGCATATTAACGCTTTCATCAACACCAGCAGAAGAAGATCCCACATACTTACCCTTCCCGTTGTCACACCTTCCACCTTTACTATTGCCCTTCGATATATATATATGCAACTTCACTAATACCCTCGAACGAATCTTGCCCAACAACAGCTTTTCCATTCACTTCTGTTTTACACACACCATTTTTCTTTATCATAACCTCTAACCTAACTTATAATCTTTTCCTAACATTTCTGATTTCCCTAAACCCAAATGCGCGGAAACGACGGGTACCCGTGCGAACGCACGGGTAAGACACTAGTTTTAAATAAAAAAATGTTTTAATTGAATACATGGTGGTAATTGGTTGAGAGTGTGCATGCCCTTTTCTCAACTAATTGTTTAAAAAATATACATTAAAATAATAAAATTTAAAATAAAGATTAAAAGTATGATTAGTTAAATTGCTCCAATAAAAATGTAATAATGTGGGGTGCAACTTCTGAAGAATTAGCTAAATTGCCCCAATATAACTTATATTTTTCCTTTAACCGATCAGATGCTAGTCACACCCTTTTTTCATTTTAGCACACCCCTGCCATTCATTTCACTTTTCTAATTTTAAAACCCAACAGCCACACGATCTCCTTCATAAAGGAAGGGTTGTTTGATTAAGTTTTCTAAATTTATTTTTCTAAATTTTAAATTATAAAATAATAAAACTTATCTTATAATTTTATTTTACAAAAATTACTTTTGAAAACTATTGTTTATTTATTATGAGTTTTAAAAAATTAAAAAACTATAACAAGTTTTTGAAGTTTTAATTTATAATTTATAATTTTGAAAATTAGAAAGAGAAAAAAAAAAGAAAATAGATACATTTTTCAATAATAACAATTTTATAATATTATACATTTTTATAAAAAATTTTAAAGTAAAATTATTAAACATATTTTTTTTGTTATTTTTCAAAACTATTTCTTAAAATTGATTTGCAAAATAGTTTTTAAAAACTAAAAATTAAAATCTATTCACTAAAATATTAAAATATTAAAAATTAAGATCATATTTAGAATCACTTTTGGTTTTTTAGTTTTTGAATTGTGTTTTAAAGAACTCTTTTAAAAATTGTTGTTAAAAATAAGAGAATAATAAAACATGTTTGGTGATATAGTTTTTCAAAATTATTTTAAAAATAAAAAAAATAAAAATCAATTCGGTAATCTTATTTTTTAGAAATGAAAAGTAAAAAATATATTTGATAATTTGGTTTTAAAAATTGTTTTATCAACTAATAAAAAGTGAAAAATATTTTTTCATATAACTAATAATTAATATTTGAAGTTGTTCTTGAAGAAAAATATTGATAACTTGCCCAAAGTTGATCAGGAAAAGTCATAGTGAAATGATAATTTTTTATTCTAAAGATTGTTTGGTTGATTCAGCCCCTTTGGATTTGATTTTTTATAGTGCCGAATCTCTAGAGAATGTTGGCCTCGTATTAATGGTTATTATTGTCACAGTCTCCTTGTCGTCATGAGGTTGTAAAAAGCATTGATGTTCATAGATGCTAATGTCTTCTACCATAACAATCGTTTTCTATTTGGGCGGCTTGATTGGTATCCATTCTTGGCATCTTAGTACGTTATTCGGGATACATATCCCGAATATACATAGCCCTACAAACGCAAGGCGTGAAGGGTCGAAGCGCTTAAGTGTATATCGACTTGAAAGGTACCAATACTTGGAGTCTTGGTACGCTATCTAGGATATATAACCCAAATGTATATAACCCGTCAAGCGCAAGGCGCGAAGGGCCAAAGCGCTTTAGTGTCTGGCGACATGGAAGGTACCAATATTTGGCGTCTTTATATGTTTATCCAGGAAACACATCCCGGATGTACATAGCCCCTAAGCGCAAGGCACAAAAGGGTCGAAGCACTTAACTATCTGGCAACTTGGAAGGTACTAATACTTAGCGTCTTGGTACGCTATCCGGGATATACATCTCAAATGTACATAGCCCCAAGGGGCAAGGCACGAATGGTGGATGCGCTTAAGTGTTTGGCGACTTGGAAAGTGACACCGACTGGGTATGGATATAAACTAGCCGTGCCCTTGGAACGATGACGTTGTATTTTCCTTTCTGCCACGTGTGTGTTAGCGTTTTGATATAATGGTTATTGTTTCGAAACATTTTTGTAATGATGAATCTTCATGAGATATGTGTATCACACATAGCTCGTGGGAGGTCTATTTAGATTTTTAATTTCATAGTTGTATATTTTGTGACTCGGACTACTTCTCACAGTATTTTTATTGCATAATCTTTTGGCGATTACATGTTCGATTCGAAGATGAACATAACATAACACAGTACAACAATCATAAATTAAAAATAACTAAACATGAAAACCTAGGTACTACCAGATTATTCTGGTCGTTTCAGCATCTTGATTATGTTTTCGACAGATCTTGAAATCTCCGCATCAAACTCGATCGACCTCTTATTTATTGTACGACGAAATGATTTCTACATGGTCGTCACATTTTTATCGGTCTTCAACTCAACTAGGTTGTATTTCACCATTCCGTTATTATCAACCCAATCTTCACGAAACTCGATCTTTCTCACCCTTCTGGTGAGAGATGAGGGGTCATCCGAAATCTTGAACTCAACATGAGGATTGTTTCTGTTGAAATACATTTCTTCCTTAATTAGAAATTAAGGAAGAGACATTTTTTTAGATGTATTTCTTTATAACATATGCCCCTATTTATACAACTTTGGATTCATTCTAGACCACACAAAATTGTCGGTGAAATCATAACCCTACAAAACTGTCGGCAAAATCTTGATCGTTAAAAAAATTGACTTAATACATTACCGGAAATTTCACCTTTTAACTAAATTGGCAATACAGAATGGTAGATTTTGAAATTTCCGAAAAAATTTGTAAAGTATCGGAAATTTCATCGTAGTACCAAAAATTTTGTTCAAAAATGTTTTTTTATTTTACAAGAAATTTTTTTAATATTAAGAAAAATGGGGTGTCAGATATAATTTTGAGGGTGAGATGTTAAATCTTTAAAAAAAATGTAACAAAGCTTTGAGAATTTATCTTGCCACCCCCAAGTTATACATGTCACCTTCCATTTTACATTATGGTACCGGATATTTCAAATTTTCGGTATTAATTTTAATTGTTGCTACATACTAGAAATTATAAATATCCGCTACGAGAAATTTTAAATTTCTAATATGTAGCATTAGGCACAGTAAATTGATAAATCCAACAAAATTTCCAATATTTATATGAAATTTCCGGTACGATATCGAAATTTTTTTAAAAATCCGACATTTTACAAGAATAATTTAGTAAAAATACTCTACTTGAGAGTGACACTGACACGTATGAAATGGGGGTGGTAAGATAAATTCTCCAAAATTTTGTGAATATATTTTTATTCAACCCTTCACATGATTTAGTAATCATTTTGGCTTTTGGATAAACAATTAAATATCAAATTATAAAGCAATTGAGAGAAAAGGGAAGTCTTGTTTAGATGCATCATATCTAAACTTTCATAGAATTATGCTCAAATGGCTCATTTGGACCAATACATTTGAAAATTCAATCAAGTAACGATCTAGAAGTGGTTGCATTTGGACATATTGAACTTTCCTTCGTCTTCATTTGTTGAATCTACGGAAGAAGGATCTGATGTATATGGTGGGTTTAAACTAAATTGTTTATTCACTCACGGGAGCAATTTCTTATTACGAGTTAACCACACAAAAATCAGGTCGAATCGCGGACTTAGTTGCTCTCTTTAAAAGGTTTTGTGCAACATAAACAATAAACTACGATTTCTCAAATAAACAATTTAGTTCTTAAGTGTACGATTACTACTGCGTAATATGTAATCGATCGAAATACACTCTTTAATAGTAAAAAAAAGGTGTTAATCCACAAATTATTGAATTGTAAGCAATCTAACATGATCATCTAGTTTATTAAACATACCAAGTGTAACAATGTTTTGAAGCAAATGAAATTAATACAACTTAGAATAAATAATAGTCATTTCATAATATTCATTCAGAAATACAATCAAACCAAAAAGCTATGATAACAGAAAATTAAACAAGTAAATCATTGGAAGAACTTACTTTCAACAAACTTTCAACGTATTGGGAGACAGTAAGCCAACGTAAGCATATGCTATTTGTAGCTGCAGCTTGCTTCACTACTCTTTTTTCTTTCAGATTATAGCAAATCAGTTGTTTAAGATCGCGAGCCAATATCAGCATATCTCCATTCTCAAAAAGATGTAACGGCAACAAATTAACAACTCTATATGAATCACTATCAAGTATATTCTGATAATCAAATTTAAGCAATTTCGTCCAAGACTCTTCTACTCCAAATTTCTTCATCTGCCATATAACATAATTACATTCCACGGAATAGTGAGAAAAACAAAGACATTCCCTCAAGTGAAAAACAATTGGGGCAACAACGGGCACTTGATCAAAACCCCGAGAAAACCGAAATTGCATGTAGGTCTCTACTCCCAAATCAAGTGAGATAATCACAAATTGTTGAACACTAAGATCCGTATAACGATAATGATAATAAGGATGGATATCTCTAAGGGCAAACCAATTAAGACTATAAATCAAATAGACGCCAGCATTCTCATGGTCCCGGAGATACTCATAAGGATATGTGGGAAAACTTTGAATATTTCTCCATACATTATCATTCAAAGTGAGGACTCTGACTTCATTGGGACGGAATGCCACCATCTTATATTTGTCGGTTAAATTATCATAACCAAATGAGAATTTGAACAAAGAGTTAAGATCCTGGTGAGAATGGAGAAAAGAGGCTAGTTTTTGAGACAACCACCTCATTGAGGGGTTCCATAGATAGAATTCAGTCTCGTGGGGAGAATTGACCTCGTCGGGAGAATTGACGAAACAGGTCAATCCATTGCAGGTACCAATAATGTGACACCTCCATCCCATAAACATTAATTTAAAATCTTTGGAAACGAGATTGACGGAGGGATTCTCGAGCAAATTGCGTAGTATGATGAATGAATTGTGTAGGGAAATTCTGCAAGTGCTTACAAAGGTTGCCGGGAAAAGAATCATATTTTGATTTCGTGAAGAATTATTGAGGTGCAATTTAACGAAGAAAGGATCGGAGATGAACGAGTTCCAAGACTTGCTCACACACTTGAGCCGCATAAGTGATTTCACTTTGAGAAAAGACAGAACTTCAGTAATGAGTTCATCCGGGAGAGTTACCGGCGGCGGCGACGCAATGGTTTCACGGCGCTGCTTTGCGGGAGAGATGATCATCATGTGTGAACGTAAGGATGAAAGGGTTCCGTGGGCGTCCAAAGTTTGAACCCTTGCGGCGGCAGCGACAATCCAAATGAGCATATAACAAAAAACGCATTATATAGCGGTCTCTTATTATTTACTACGTAGTTTGCATGAAGTTTAAATGTGGATAATTTTTTTTTTAGGTTTAGCACCACCGATTTAGTCCGGTTCAGGAGTCAGTTCTGACATCAAGTGGTTTTATCCCCCTCCTATTCGCAGTTGCGGAGAATCGAACCGTGAATAAATTTTGTTGAATTATTAAAAGTGATAAGTATTTTAATCATAAATAATTTTAAATATGTTAATACTAGATATATGGCCCGTGCGTTGCACGGGTTTGATTATAGTTTTTAATTAAATAATTTATGTATAAAAATTATAATCATATAATTAAACATGTTTTAATCATATTAAATATAAAAAATATTATTTAATGGTATGAGAATCTTTAATAATTTATGTATAAAAAAATTTCAGTTATGTTTTTAAATTTAAAAGATATATCATCCTTACGTGAATAATGCAATATTATAAAAAAATATTATATTAAATTATTTATTAAGATTATTTATGATTAATCATTAAATTAAATTCATAATATAAGAGTATATCAATCTAAATTTTAATTATTCATTTAGTGTTTACTCTATAATTTACAAAATCTAATAATTTTTTTATTTAATGTCAAATCTAAAAAAAAAATCATACATTTTCTAGATATTTTATTTTAAAATCATATTATATCTTACCATATTAATTTAAGTGTTTCTTAAACATTTAAATCTTTTAACTTCTTAAATAATTTTTTATTTTTTACATTAAAATTTTCCTCTTTTGTGTAAAATTTTAGAATTTAGTATTTGTAAAACTAAGTTTTTTTAATTACTGAAAAACTACCATACCCAAAATAAATCAAGAAAAAAGAAAAATAAAATAAGATAAATATATACAATAAACATATTTTAAAACATTAATCAATAATTTCTTTACCTATAACATATTTTTTAAAGAATATTGTATGTATCTTTAATATATTTGCACATAAAAATATCCACTTTTTACACCATGGCATTGATCCCTTAAAATCCTTCCATTAAAATAAACTAAATAAAATAAAAATATTCTATGTTATTTCTCAATTTAAAAATTGTAATATACATATTAATATCATTAAAAAAATAGAGGTTAAATATTTGATTGATCGATGTAATAGTGACTTGAGCTTCCTATATCGATATAGATAATAAATTAATAGTCTTTTACGTCGCTAAAAAAAAAAGACATGTGTATAAAGTAAGAAATAGAAGAAAAACTATTCTACAATCTCGAAGAGTACTAAAAAAGTGAAAATATAAAACTAAAGTCACATATTTAAAACTCACAATGAGCATAAACATGTAGAACATTAAAAATAAATAAAATTATAATAGAAATTTCTTTATTCAAGGTCATCTCAAGCTCCTTTAACCATGTTTTGGTCTCCAATATAACTTTGTTGGATGAAGAGTGTTATCTGGAAAAAAAATAGACTAATGATGATCTTTAATATTCATCTTTCGTTCCTTAAACGAAACATCATATCAATATTTACATACCTGATTGTAACCTTCTCAATTAGATTCACTTCAACTATGAACTCAATCATATCTGATCAACAAAAAATATACAATATATTATACATGAAAATCGAATAATTGAATATGAGATTTAATAATAAAATAAACTTATCTAAAAAACCATAGAAAGAAAAAGAAACTAAAAACATATTGAAGTTATCATGGTGAAAATCATAGAAAATTATGAATTTGTGAAATGTATATCAAAGATATCGAGTAAATAATAATGTGAGTTTATGTAGAATTTTATAGGTGTGGGAGAATGCAAAGGAACATAAAATTTATTGGTATTTTAGGTGTAACGTTATTATAGTTATGACCTATCATTTTCTATATAAAATATGATAAATTAAATTGAGTATTATTATGTATTATAAAATTTTAATTCAATTGAAAAATAGATTATTTAAAAAAAAAGTATATAAAATTGGAGAGAAATTTAAAAAGTTGTTTATATAAATAAAATATATATTAAATAAATGTTATTTTTTATTTAAAATTAATTGTAATGTAATGCTATATAATCTAACATTTTCCATTTATAAAATAATATTAAAAAAAATCATTTTTTAATGAAAATTTAAAAAATTGAACAATTTATAATTATAAAAAATATGAATAAATAAAATTGAGTATTATATATTCTCAAAATAAAACTCTACTAAAAATATATTTTATTAATTAAGAAATTCTACAAAATAGAAAATCATTTCACTTTTACTTCGTTCTATTTGTTTTTAATTTTTTTATATAATAATTATTAACATATTTAATACTAATTTTTTAATTTCTGTCCATTATTACTATATATATTAATTACAATTTCAATAACCATTAAAATGAGAATTATAGACAGTAAAATAAAAAATGGTGAGAATTAATGAAAATAGAATAAAAAATGTTGGGAATTAAAGTTATAAATGAGTGGTTATCTAATAAATCGGACCATTTAATAGATTGTTAAGAAAAAACTTTAAAACGAGTAACGTTTAAAGAATAATAATTTTATAATAATGATAAATGAATTATGTAACAATAGAATAAAAAACGGTAAAAATTAAAGAAAGGAGAATAAAAACGGTGGGGATTAAAGTTATATAATGATTGATTTTATAAAACGGACCATTTAATAGATAATTAAGAAAAAATATTTTAAAAAAGTAACATTTAAAGAATAATAATTTATTAATGTTGATAAATGAATTATGTAACTATATAATGTAATTTAAAAGTTCATTAATTTTATTGTGAAAATCTTAAAATTAGTCTACTATAAACTTATAAATAAGAAATAAATATATCCCAAACTTATATATTAAATTTAAATTTTATGCTTTTTATTTCTATTTTATTAGATACCGTTAAAATTGGAATAGGAATGCAAATATTTTTATAAGTTATATTTTTCTAAATTAAAGTTAGAATTGGAATAGAAATATGATTATTATTATTATCATTATTGTTTTAATTAATATTATAATTATTATTCATAGTTTTATGATTATTATTATTATTAGTCATAATTCATTACTTAGTTATGATACATAAAATTAATAATAATAAATATATTTATTACTATTTATTACTATTTTTTATTTTTTTATTTTTTAATTTTTTATTATTATTTGTGGTTTATATAAATATATATAAAATATGTATTAAATTAATGTTATTTTTTATTTAAAATTAATCGTAATGTAATGCTATATAATTAGAATTATAGAAAAAAATAAAAAAAATGGTATATTACAAATAAAGGTTAAAAATATATAAATATAAAAGTTTTTTATCTAGTATTTTTATACTTTATAATTAGAATATACTTGAGATTTACAAATTATTAAATAATAAAATAATATTAAAAATATAAATTTAAAAATACATACATATAAAAAAATTATCTAATATTTGTTTACTTTATAACTGGAATATATTTGAGAGTTACAAAATATTAAATAATAAAATATTATTTAAAAGTTCATTAATTTTATTGTGAAAAACTTAAAATTAGTCTACTATAAATTTATAAATAAGAAATAAATATATCCCAAACTTATGTATTAAATTTAGATTTTATAATTTTTATTTCTATTTTATTAGATACCATTAAAATTGGTATAGGAATGCAAATTTTTATAAGTTATATTTTTCTAAATTATAGTTAGAATTGGAATAGAAATATGATTATTATTATTATCATTATTATTATAATTATATTATTATTATTATTATTCATAGTTTTATGATTATTATTATTATTATTAGTCACAATTCATTAAAAATTAAATATAATTCTTATTATTATTATATTTAATTGATATATTTTTTATGGTAGAATTTTGTGATGATGACACATAAGCACGAGGCTATGATAACATGACACATAAGCAAATATTAGGGTTTTTGTCAAAAGTTGTCATCATGACAACTTTACATTTATATTAAGTAGATAAATGACTTTGATATTAATTTTTACTTTTCGGTTAAAATATAAACTAATTAATTTGATATATAAAAGAGTACAAGGGTATTCAACCCTATCTATATACAAGAGTTAGTTCCTTACAATACACTATAAAGAATTCCAATCCTTCCAAGAACACAACCCCATCACTTCTAAGACTCAACACGCATGCCTTTGCCAGGACAACAATTTTGCCATTATTGACTCCTCTCTTTTGAAGCTTCATTCTAGTAGGAGATCTGTTTAAAAGACTCTCCAACCAAATACTCGAATCATACTTGGGACTTTTGCATTTTCATAGAAAATCTAGTTCCTGTTGCACGTCTAAACCAACTGATTCCATGCTCTAACACACATATACGACTCTCTTTGGTAACATTAGAAAAAAAGAGTTTTTAGTTTTTCAACTCATATTAACCAAAAAAAAATTGTTTGATAACTGTTATTTAGCTTTTTTTACTAGTTTTTAGTTTTTTTCTCAAAAGCTATTTAAAATAGCTTTTGAACTTTTAACTTGTGAATTTTTATTTCATTTATACCCTTATTATTTTACCAAAAATATAATTTTACCCTTATATATATATGGTCGGAATAATTGATGACGAAAAAGGTCAATCCATTGCAGGTACCAATAATGTGACAGCTCCATTACATAAACATTAATTTATAATCTTTGGAGACGAAATTGATGGAGGGATTCTCGAACAAACTGCGTAATTTGACGAAGGGATTGTGTTGGGAAATTCTACAAGTGGTCACAAAGGTTGCCGGGAAAAGAATCATGTTTGGAGTTCGTGAAGTTCGAATGAGGTGCAATTTGACGAAGGATGGACAACATTAATTAAATTAGTGCTATAATTTTTTTATGATACATGGGGAAATTCGTGGTGAACATTCTATAAAAAGAATAGCTCGTGGGGAAATCAAGTATAATTTCTAAATTTCTTATATTTTAAAATCTTTTTATAGAATAGCTCGTGGTGAAATTCCGTTTTTAATAGTCTATTCATTTGATTTCTCACTGTTTCTCAATCTTAATTAGTACACTAGAATCTAAAGTATGCCGAAATACATATAAGTACTCAACATATTTTTGATTCTATTCTCAATCTTAATTCCTGAATCAATATGCATGTCCTTGAATTGAAGAAAAAACTCGTTAATCCACAAATAATTTAGTTCTAAGCAAGGTAACAGGATCCAACTGCAATAATGTTGTGAAGCTAATGAAATTAATACAACTTAGAATAAATAACAGTCAATTGATAATCATTCAGAAATACAATCAAATCAAAGTTATGATAATAGAAAATTAAACAAACTTTCTTTCAACACATTGAAAGCAAACTTTCCACGTATTGGGAGACATTAGGCCAAGGCATGCTTATCCTATTTGTAACTATAGCTTGCCTTACTACTCTATTTTCTCTGCTACTGTAGCAAATTGGTCGTTTAAGATTGTGAGCCGATATCAGCATATCTCCATTCTCAAAAAGATGTAATAGAAACAAATTAACAACTCTATATGAATCACTATCAAGTACATTCTGATAATCAAATTTAAGCAATTTCGTCCAAGATTCTTCTACTCCAAATTTCTTCATCTGCCATATAACAAAATTACACTCCGTGGAATAGTGAGAAAAACAAAGACATTCTCTCAACGTGCAAATAATTGGAGCAACAACTGGCACTTCATCAAAACTCTGAGGGAACCGAAACTGTGTGTAGGTCTCTACTCCCAAATCAAGTGAGATAATCATAAATTGTTGAACACTAAGATCCGTACAATGATAACGATAATAAAGATGGGTATCTCTAAGGGCAAACCAATTAAGACTATTATTCAAATAGACACCAACATTCTCATGGTCCCAACTATACTTGTAAGGATTCGTGGGAAAACTTTGAATATTTCTCCATACATTATCACTCAAAGTGAGAACTCTGACTTCATTGGGACGGATGGCCACCACCTTATATTTGTCGGTTAAATTATCATAACCAAATGAGAATTTGAACAAAGAATTAAGATCCTGGTGAGAATGGTGAAAAGAGGCTAGTTTTTGAGACAACCACCTGATTGAGGGGTTCCATAGATAGAATTCAGTCTCGTGGGGAGAATTGACTTCGAAGGGAGAATTGTTTTCGAAGGGAGAATTGACGAAACAGGTCAATCCATTGCAATTACCAATAATGTGACACCTCCGTCCCATAATCATTGATTTAGAATCTATGGAGATGAGACTGATGGGGGAATTCTCGAGCAAACTGCGTAGTATGACGAATGGATTGTGTAGGGAAATTCTACACGTGGTCACAAAGGTTGCCGGAAAAAGAACTATGTTTGGATTTCGTGAAGATCTAACGAGGTGCAATTTGACGAAGGATGGATCGGAGATGAGCGAGTTCCAAGACTTGCTCACACACTTGAGCTGCATAAGTGATTTCGCATTGAGAAAAGACAGAACTTCAGTGATGAGTTCATCAGGGAGGATTACCGGAGACGACCACGCAATGGTTTCACGATGCTTTGCAGGAGAGATAATTATCTTCTGTTACGTAAAGATGAAAGGGGTTCCGTGGAGTTCAAGGCAACGGCAAACCTAGTGAACTGAAAACACAATTATATATGGGTATGGTATGGTGCTACACACAAAAACCGCGCTATATTTGTTTTTTATTTGTTTTTTACACCACTGGTTAAATAGATTGCAAGTTTATTTATTTTCATCCTTTAATCAAAGTCCCAAATATGTCAATTTTATTAACTATAGTATAATTGAATTAATTCATATACATGGACCATGTAAAAAAAATTATATTGTTAGTTAACAGTACTCTTTTAATTAAAAATTATACTTGATTTTTATTTTAACTATATTTAATATAATTTTAAATAAATATTTTAAAAGTAGCATGTGAATGATTGTTGTTCTGTAATGGAACAAGAATTAGTGTTGATTGATGATGGATGACTCTAGAATCGGTGATGTTGATTTTTGGTACGGTGGCATGTTAGGAGTAAATTAATGGTAAATTCATGTGTTAATAGAAGTAATTTAGTCTCCAAACCAATGCAGAATGTGATAAATCCATAGGTTTTTATTAAGAATTGAACTGAACAAGTTAAGTTCGTGCGTAAAGCAAATCGACTCACTTGTGGGTGTTATTGTTGCAGGTTTAGAGCTGAATTGAAGCATGAGAAGAACATGAGGAGGAAAGAGAGCTGGAAGTCTCAAAGGCAGAAGAAAAAGATGGAAATTGCAAAGGGCGCGCCGCGGAAGTCCTGTGAGGCGCCGCGAAAATATCTCTGTTTTGAAGCGCGCCGCGCCAGTCCGATGCCGCGCCGCGGCCTCGGCGTTAAAATCCCAAAACTTCTATTTAAAAGCCCCAGCTTCCAAGAGAAAAAGAACTTTTTGGGAAGAGCGAAATTAGGAGAGCAATCTGAAGGTGCAGCCACAATCATCAAGTGAAGACCAATTCTCTATCAAGCGAAGACATTCCTTTGATGAAGATGAATTCTTCCATTAATCTTTGTGTGTTCTTCATGTCTATGGATAGCTAAACCCCTCGTGTTGAATCTAAGGTAGTAGTTAATCTATGAATATACAATACCATTAATTAATTCCTGTGAACAATTGTTTGAATTCATTATCAATAAGAAATCTTGTTTTTATTCTTAAATTATCGTTGAATCTTTGATCGAAAGAAAGGATTTAACTTTTGCCCTAGGTTACTATATTGATTCAATACCAATTCGCAGAGATGGAATTGGGATTGAGTTTTCATAATTATCGTTCTTAATTACTATTATCGATATTGATATTTGGAGAGATCGAATCTCATACCGGTAAAAGTTATCTAATTTGATTTGCAGACATGGAATCTTATTTGAGGATAAGTGAAGATAATGATTCAAAAGATTGTTCAATTGTGAATTAATTGATAATTGTATAGGAATAGGTTGATGAACCCTAAGGTTCAACATATTTCTCTAATCGTTAACAACAGTTCATTACTCGCTTTTAATTTATTGTTTACTTTTGCTATTATTAAAATCATAAAATAAATCAACTCAATTTTCCTAACCCAAAATAAACAACTATAGAACGGCAGTGATATTAACCAATCCCTGTGGATACGATATATTACCGAAAATATTTAGCCAAAAATACTTTCAACATGGCACGAGATAGACCTACAAGCTACAAATGTTAACACTCCATAGTCTAAATTAGTTTAGAGTCTAAGTTAGGTTAGAGTCTAAGTTAATTTAGAGTCCAAGATGAGTATAGTGAAAAGTGGAGATTAAAAAATGTATCTTGAATCTCACGTGTGCTGATTATATACATTGGATAATTGTGATTGGGCTTGTGCATGATTGGACTCTTGTCTTGGGCCTTTGGCCGACCTAGAACAGTTGCTCCGAAGGCTTGTCGGACGTATGTTAGTTGGGAAATCTTTCCAAATTGTGGAAGGCCCCTAGTGACGAGGTCCAACCGTAGCTAGAAGCAGGAAAGTCATGGATCGGTTTCAAGAACTGATGGGGGACAAGTGCATATAATGTTCTTCCATCGTGCAAGTCTTTTCATGCGCGCAACATTAGGTTTACAGGTTAGAACGTGATTCCCTTACATATTACGCTCGAGTTCGTATGAACTGTTGGTATTCCCAAGGGACACCTCTCCCTTAAATTTTACTTTTTGCGCTTTACTTTTTTCGTTGCTTAGTTTTAAAGCTCTTCTAAAATGTTTTCAAACTCTGATTTTCATTCAAAAAGTTTTTCAAACCCAAATTTTTCTGAAACAAACAATTCACCCCCAAAGTATGAAGTTACATGTCCAACAAATAGTATCATAGTCTTACTCTTATTTAAGGACTAATTGCCTTAAGAGAAAGATGACTTCCAACACACCTTTAAGGGGAGCTTTTCTAAACACGCCACCATCTTTTAATAGTATGAAGTTTGAACTATGGAAATCTAGGTTTAGAATTTTTTTTCAAAGTATAAATTATGAATAGGGATAAAAATTAATCAATGGTTCATTTTTCCCTACTCATCAAGTAAATGTTAAAGTAGTAGATAAATCCGAATCTATTTAGACCAAAGAATAAAATAGAAGATTTGAAATAGATTTTTAAAAAATAGTTTTATAGTAATTTCTCTTGATGACACTAAATTTTTTTATGTCCATCCAAGAAAACTTGGGATACTCATGAAATGATATATGGAGTTTCTCCAGGTATCGAACAAAAGGAGATGAACACACGAGGCGAAGAAGATGAACATGCTAATCTCAAATTGTTTGCAAAATTTAAAAATAGTGGAAGTTGTATTGGAACGTTTGTCACTAACCAATATCTAAGAGTTAATAATTGAAAACTCAATCCAATCCTTAAATAAAAAATTTGGGAGCCTTCATGAATTTCATAAAAAATCAAAGAAGAATGAAATTATATAAACATTGATTGAGCTAATTTAATTACTTCGTCAATCTAATATGAAGAATCATTAACTTCGTCAATCTCCTATCATATAACTCTGATGGTCTCCTTCAAAAGAACGTATTCAGTAATTGAATAAACTTTGAAAAATTCGGCATTAAATGAAGGAATCTAATATGAAGAAGAAGTATCTTCAAGTGAAACCTTTGAAAGAAGAAAAGGAGGAGAAACATCAACCTTGGGGAAAAACATAAAAGAATCTTTCTCTAACAAAGAAGATAAAGTATGCTTATAGGAGTCTTACAAGGAAGATAATGTTGAGGTAGCTAAATCTTCTTATAAACGATTTTCTAAAATTAGTTATGAGTTGGTTTAAGAAAATAATAAACTTATAAAATGCAACTCAGACCTTAAGGAAAATTTAGGGTTTCTTGAAAAAATAAATAAATTGTTTAGGTTAGCAATAAATAAAATTAGAAACTCAAATAAATCTTGTGAGGCTTGTGTCTTCATAAGAAAGAAAGTAGTTGCTTTACATGAAACCCTAGGTTAGTTTACTCAAGGGAAAGAAAAATTTAGCTTGATCCTATCAGGTCAAATATCTTCCTAAAATAAAAATGGATTAGGATTAAAAAATAATAGAAAACCTAATAAAGGTATAAATCACAAGAAGAATAATCGTTTAGTTTATAAACGCACACATTGGAAAAGAACCCGCCATTTTGAGCCATTCTATTTTGACAAATTGAAGAATTTTAAAAGTAATAACCCTAGACCTTCTAGAGAAACTAATGCACCTGGATCCAAGAAAATTTGGGCACCAAATGTGAACCTTCGTGTTTTGTATGTATGCTTTGCAACTTAAAGCTTTAAAAGATTATTAATGGAACTATGCACAAAAAAGAGTATACTTCCAAGTAAATTGTATGTATGAAGTCTCTGATCCAAAAATGTACGATGATGGTGAATATCAATTACTCTGATCAAAGCAATTTTTTTGAGAATATAAGGTTAACGATTCTTGGTGATCAATTGAGTGGATACATCTGTAATGGAATTATTCATCTCGTTATATATACCAACTCTCACTTCCAACAATGTGTAGAGAAGAACACGCCGCAATGTGATTGGTGTTTTCCTCTAAGGAATTTTTTATCAAGGCCAAGGCCGTCTCAATTTTTTGGAGGCCCTGTGTAAATTAGCCATGGTTCAACCATGACAAAATAATTAGAGGCCTTATTTATCCCCACTTTAACAGTGACAAAGATTTATGAGACCCTATTTAGTTATAATTTAATCGTAAAAAATTTGAGGCCCTGTGCAGTAGCCCGCCTTGCACGCCCTTAAAGACGGCCCTCTTGATAATATAGGTAGCACATTATTTTAAGATTGAAATGATTGGAAAATTTTGATTAACCACTTAAAATAACGTGTTTAATTTTTCTCACTCAATAAATTATATTTACTAACCAAGAAGATGATTTTCAGTGTTTTAGTGCAAATAAGACAAAATAGGGGTGCAAAAAAGTATTAAATTCAGCACAAGACCTTAAATTTACCAAAAAGGCTCACTGACATAAGCCCAATCGATTGGCACCTTATGGAAATCGAGTGGAGAAGCTTGGCGCATAATTTTTCATATCAAATCCAAGCTAAATGTGTCCTCTGTAACACTCCATAATTTTCATTATTTAATTTAATTGGAATTTAAATTAATTAATTGGATTAATTGACATTTTATTGAAATATTGGAGAGAATATGAAAATGGAGTAATTGGGCCAGTGTGGTGATTAGTAAAAATGAGGTGTTAATTGTTAATCCTTTTACTAAACTAAATTCTATTTTTCATAAAAGAAGGAAAATTGGGGAAAAAAGAAAAATAGAAAGCAAAAGTGGAGAAGAAGAGGAATCAAGAGAACGTGAGAGAGCAGAGGAAGAGGGGAAGAGTTGTCAAGCATCTTTGGCTACGGTAAGGGGTGACTAATCATTATAGCCTATATTATTAGTTTAATGACGATGAGATAAATTATGTAGGTTGTTTAGTTCAATTGAATGTATGTTTGGTTTGGGGTTTTGGAAGTTATAAAGCAATTGATTGATTTTGGTGAAATTGAATGAATTAAGAACATGCTTGATGTTAATTGACCCCTAAGTGTGTTAGAAGTATGTTAAAATGTGTGAATTGGTGCTGTTTTGGTGTTATATTGATGTTGGTACGAATTGGATTAATTTGGTTAAGGAGAAGTGATGTTAAAATTGAGTTTTTCTGCCACTGGGTACGCTGTAACATGTTACTAGTGGGACTGTAACCGATTACAGCAGTGTAAAATGGTGAAATTGGGGATTTTTGGGTACCGTAACCGGTTACCAACCATGCTGTAACCGAATACAGGCGAGTTTTGAAAATAACGAATAGAGGTACGTAAAGGCATAACTGGGTACGCTCCCTGCTGTAACTGGTTACACCTGACACTTTTTGAAAAATATTTTAATCATATCTTTCAAACCGTATATCGGTTTTAAGCGTAGTTTTGAGCATCGTGTAGATAATTAAATATTTTATATAATAAAATGGGTGGCGGGTATTGGCTCGATTTTATTTTATATCTTGATTTTAAATTATGGTGATGAGATGTACATTGATGTATGATTTGATAATTGTAATAGATGTGGAGATGTAGTGACAATATGACGGTGATTAATGATGTTATATTTGGTGTAAATATGTATGATGTGATTATTGAATGGTGCTGAACATGAACATACTAAATTCGGTGAGTTATGTTGAGATGATTTTGTGTAAGTATGTTATCTGTTATGCATGCATTCATAATCATTTGGTGGCTGAATCCCGATGACGTTTGGATCAGTGGAGGCATAATTCCCATTGTGTGGAATTAGTGCTGGCAGAGCCGTATCCCGGTGATGGTTGAATCATTTATATGGGTTAATCCCATGATGATTGGTACCACATGTATAATGTCAGTGCAATTGCAAATGTGTTGTTATAACATGATTGGAAGATTTCCAGTGTTATTTCTTGGGGATGTATTTTCATAACTGTTGGTAAATAATCTGAAAATCTAAATATGTTGCAATTGGGTGAATAATCTGGTTATGATATTTTGTCGTTATGAACTTATAATATAGTTTAATTGTGATCTGTCTCACCCTTACTGTTGACCATTTTCCAAATTGAGGAGTTAGTTGCATCTGTGCTTGGTGAGGATAGCTTATAGGCTAGTCCGTTTAGTCTTCGCGTCAGTGTCATGCTCTGGTCTTGTAACACTGGGAAACATTTGTTTTAGAGTTGATTGACAAACTCTTATTTCCTTTTTCGGATTATGTTTAATTGATTTATGACTGGTGGTTTGGTATTGATCATGGTTGATTTACGTTATTCAAAGTTTAAAATTATTCCTATTGTGTTAAACATGGTTTACTGAATAACGCGTTTTTGTTCCTCAGAAAGAATGACAAAATGAGTGTTTGATTTTATTTATTTCAGTTGTAACATCCTTGAATATGTTTTTACTCTAAACTTATTTAATATTCCGCGGGGGTTTAGAAGGATGTTACAATAGTGGTATTAGAGCATACTCGGTCATTGTGATCAAAGTCTTATTGTTACTATTCACTTGTGTGCAACTACTGTGATTTATCATTGTCGATACCGTTGTGCTAATGGAGATTTTTTTGTGAATTAGCAGAACAATGGCTGGAAGGGGTGGAAGAAACGATGATGCGATTGCTGAGGCTTTGGGAATGATTGCTGGTGTGCTGGGAGGGAATCCCAATGGAGCTGGAATTGGTGCTAACAGGAAGCTGGGAGATTTTCAAAGGAACAATCCTCCATTGTTCAAAGGCACCCGCGATCTTGAAGGTGCTCGGAAGTGGTAAAAAGAAAATCGAAAGGATATTTTGAGTGATTGATTGCGCTGAAAATCTGAAGGTGAGGTATGGTACTCACATGTTGGCTGAGGAGGCTGATAAGTGGTGGATTTCTACCAAGACTGAACTGGATGCTGATGGTGGAGCAATCACTTGGGTTGTGTTCAGAAGAGAGTTTCTGAGGAAGTATTTTCCTGAAGATTGTTAGAACAAGATTTGTTCTTATCAATTATCTTAGTTTTGATGATAACAATAATATGAATTTTGCTTAAGATAATATGGTACTCTAATCCAATGCAATTTCCCTTTCAGGAAATATATAAAGAGTACGCATAATTCAGCGCTCAGAAGATGTGTCTCAAATGGTTCAGCATGCAACATCAGAACATGGTCTGGCAAGACATCAGAAGATGGTCGAAGCAGAATCAGAACATGGGTCTATGAAGCATCAGATGAACAAGAGATCAGAAGCACTGAAGATCAGAAGATGGTATCACGCAACAGAAGCACTTCAAGATCAGAAGATCAGAAGATGCTTTGCACCAAGCTGTTTGACTCTGATGATATTCAAACGTCGTATTCACAAACATCAGATCAGAAGGAAGTACACGTGGCAGACTACGCTGACTGACAAAAGGAACGTTAAAGCTACTAAAGGCAACGTCAGTAGACACAGCGTGAACAAGGCTCGAGGTAGTTGACAAAAGCGTATAACATTAAATGCGAAGCTGTACGGAACACGCAAAGCATTAAATGCACCCAACGGTCATCTTCTCAACGCCTATAAATATGAAGTTCTGATGAGAAGCAAGAAAAACGATCCTGAACAAAGACAATTCAAATTAACTTGCTGAAACGCTGTTCAATCAAAAGCTCAGAATCTTCATCAACTCACTACATTGCTGTTGTAATATCTTAGTGAGATTAAGCTTAAATTGTAAGAGAAATATCACAGTTGTGATTATCGCTTTTAAGAAGCATTTGTAAACTCTTGAATTGATTACATTAAGTTGTAAGGAACTAGAGTGATCGGTTGATCAGTATACTCTAGGAAGTCTTGGCAGTTGGCTGAGCAGTTTGTAACTAGAGTGATCAGGTTGATCAGAATACTCTAGAGGAAGTCTTAGCAGTTGGCTGAGCAGAAAGTCTTAGGAGTGAACTAAGCCTAGAGTGATCGTGTTGATCAGTAGACTCTAGAAAAGTCTTAGGAGTGAACTAAGTAGTTGTTCCTGGAGTGATCAGGTTGTGATCAGAAGACTCTGGAAGACTTAGTTGCGGCTAAGTGGAAAACCATTGTAATCCGTGCGATTAGTGGATTAAATCCTCAGTTGAGGTAAATCATCTCTGCGGGGGTGGACTGGAGTAGCTTCGTTAACAGCGAACCAGGATAAAAATAATTGTGCATTTTATTTTTATCGCTCAAGTTTTAAAGTCACACTTATTCAATCCCCCCTTTCTAAGTGTTTTTCTATCCTTCAATTGGCATCAGAGCGCCGGTTCTAAGGTGCAAGCACTTAACCGTGTTTAGAAAAGATTCAGGAAGAGAAAAACGCTTCATTTAAAAGATGGTTGATGAAAGTGAAAAGACTACATCTACATATGGCTCTGCTGAGCAATACAACAGTAACAATGGTTATACTAGACCGCCGGTATTTGATGGTGAAAACTTTGAATACTGGAAAGATAAACTGGAAAGTTACTTTCTGGGTCTAGATGGTGATCTATGGGATCTTCTGATGGATGGTTACAAACATCCAGTAAATGCCAGAGGCGTGAAGCTGTCAAGGCAAGAAATGAATGATGATCAAAAGAAGCTTTTCAGGAATCATCATAAATGCAGAACTGTTTTGCTGAATGCTATCTCTCATGCTGAGTATGAGAAGATATCTAACAGGGAAACGGCCTATGATATATATGAGTCCTTGAAAATGACTCATGAAGGAAATGCTCAAGTCAAGGAGACAAAAGCTCTTGCCTTAATCCAGAAGTATGAAGCCTTCAAGATGGAGGATGATGAAGACATTGAAAATATGTTTTCGAGATTTCAAACTCTAACTGCTGGATTGAGAGTTCTTGACAAAGGATACACCAAGGCTGATCATGTAAAGAAGATCATCAGAAGCTTACCCAGAAGATGGGGTCCGATGGTGACTGCATTCAAGATTGCGAAGAATCTGAATGAAGTTTCTCTGGAAGAGCTTATCAGTGCCTTGAGAAGCCATGAGATTGAGCTGGACGCAAATGAGCCTCAAAAGAAAGGTAAGTCTATTACATTAAAATCCAATATCAAGAAATGCACTAACGCTTTTCAGGCTAGAGAAGAAGATCCTGAAGAATCAGAATCTGAAGAAGAAGATGAACTGTCCATGATTTCCAGAAGGCTAAATCAACTCTGGAAGACCAAGCAAAGGAAGTTCAGAGGCTTCAGAAGTTCAAGGAAATTTGAACGTGGAGAATCTTCTGATGAAAGAAGGTTTGACAAGAAGAAGGTCATGTGCTATGAATGCAATGAGCCTGGACACTACAAGAATGAATGTCCAAATCTTCTGAAGGAAAGTCCCAAGAAAAAGGCTCATAAGAAGAAAGGTCTTATGGCAACCTGGGATGAGTCAGAAGATGATTCAGAAGATGAGCAGGCCAACTGTGCGCTGATGGCGACAGAAGATGACGGATCGGAATCTACATCAGAATTAGATTCTGAAGAGGTATTTTCTGAACTTACTAGAGATGAGTTAGTTTCCGGATTAACTGAACTTCTGGAATCCAAGTCTCAGATTTGTATTAAATACAAAAAGCTGAAAAAGCTATTTGAATTTGAAACAAAGAGGCTTGAATTGGAGAATTATGAATTAAAAGAAAAACTTTTAAAACTATCCAATAATGTTGGATCTCCTTCTGATTCAGAAAAATCCACTCCCAGTCTAAACCATATTCTGAAGGAATATGATTTAAGTTTCAGGAAGTTCTTATCTAGAAGTATTGGCAGAAGTCAGCTAGCTTCTATGATATATGCCGTATCTGGAAACAAAAGAGTTGGCATTGGTTATGAGGGTGAAACCCCATACAAACTTGAACCTGTTGATGAAATGAAAATTACATACAAACCATTGTATGATCAGTTCAAGTATGGCCACTCACATGATATTAGGCACACTTCACATGCACAAAGTTTTCACATTACACACACTAAGAAGCATGTGACACAACCTAGGAAATATCATGAAACTCACATTAAGAATTATCATGCTGTTCCTCCTATTGCTTACAATGTTAAATCCAAGTTCAAACAGAACTTGAGAAAATCTAACAAGAAAGGACCCAAGAAAATGTGGGTACCTAAGGATAAGATTATTCCTATTGCAGATATCCTTGGCTGCAAGAAGGACAAAGCACAACATGTCATGGTACCTGGATTCTGGATGCTCGCGACACATGACAGGAAGAAGGTCTATGTTCCAAGACCTGGTACTTAAGTCTGGAGGAGAAGTCAAGTTCGGAGGAGATCAGAAGGGCAAGATAATTGGCTCTGGAACTATAAAATCTGGTAACTCTCCTTCCATCTCTAATGTACTTCTTGTAGAAGGATTAACACATAACCTTTTATCTATCAGTCAATTAAGTGACAATGGTTATGATATAATCTTTAATCAAGAGTCTTGCAAGGCTGTAAATCAGAAGGATGGCTCAATCCTATTTACAGGCAAGAGGAAGAACAACATTTATAAGACAGATCTGCAAGATCTTATGAGTCAGAAGGTGACTTGTCTTATGTCTGTTTCTGAAGAGCAGTGGGTCTGGCACAGGAGATTAGGTCATGCTAGTTTGAGAAAGATCTCTCAAATTAACAAACTGAATCTTGTCAGAGGACTCCCTAATCTGAAATTCCAATCAGATGCTCTTTGTGAAGCATGTCAGAAGGGCAAGTTCTCCAAACCTGCATTCAAGTCTAAGAATGTTGTTTCTACCTCAAGGCCATTAGAACTCTTGCACATTGATCTGTTTGGACCAGTCAAAACAGCATCTGTCAGAGGAAAGAAATATGGATTAGTCATCGTAGATGATTATAGCCGCTGGACATGGGTAAAATTCTTAAAACACAAGGATGAGACTCATTCAGTGTTCTTTGATTTCTGCATTCAGATTCAATCTGAAAAAGAGTGTAAAATCATAAAGGTCAGAAGTGATCATGGTGGTGAATTTGAGAACAAATCCTTTGAAGAATTCTTCAAAGAAAATGGTATTGCCCATGATTTCTCTTGTCCTAGAACTCCACAGCAAAATGGGGTTGTAGAACGAAAGAATAGGACTCTTCAAGAAATGGCCAGAACCATGATCAATGAAACCAATATGGCTAAGCATTTTTGGGCAGAAGCAATAAACACTGCATGCTATATTCAGAATAGAATCTCTATCAGACCTTTTCTAAATAAGACTCCCTATGAATTGTGGAAGAATAAAAAGCCCAACATTTCATATTTCCATCCTTTTGGATGTGTATGCTTTATTCTGAACACTAAAGATCATCTTGGTAAGTTTGATTCCAAAGCTCAAAAGTGTTTCCTTCTTGGATATTCTGAACGCTCAAAAGGCTACAGAGTATACAATACTGAAACATTGGTTGTAGAAGAATCAATCAATATCAGGTTTGATGATAAGCTTGGTTCTGAAAAACCAAAGCAGGTTGATAATTTTGCAGGTTATGATATTGACATCTCAGAAGTTGTTGAGCCAAGAAGCAACGCATCAGAAGCAGAGCTTCTCAGAAGCAAGGAATCTGAAGGCCAAGTATCAGCTTCTCTGGAGGATCTAAGTATATCTGAAGAACCATCTGTCAGAAGATCATCCAGACTCATCTCTGGTCATTCAGAAGATGTCATTCTTGGAAAGAAGGATGATCCAATCAGAACAAGAGCATTCCTTAAGAACAATGCAGACTGTCAATTAGGTCTTGTATCTTTGATCGAGCCAACTTCTGTTGATCATGCTCTAGAAGATCCAGACTGGATAATTGCTATGCAAGAAGAACTAAATCAGTTTACAAGGAATGATGTTTGGGATCTTGTTCCTAGACCAGATGGATTCAATATAATTGGTACAAAATGGGTCTTCAGAAACAAGCTCAGTGAGAAAGGAGAAGTGGTAAGGAACAAAGCCAGACTGGTGGCTCAGGGTTATAGTCAGCAAGAAGGAATTGATTACACAGAAACCTTTGCACCAGTGGCCAGGTTAGAATCTATTCGTCTATTAATTTCTTTTGCCACTCAACATAACATCACTCTCTATCAGATGGATGTTAAGAGTGCCTTCTTAAATGGTTATATAGATGAAGAAGTTTATGTCCATCAACCTCCTGGTTTTGAAGACTCTATGTCTCCTAATCATGTTTTTAAACTTAAGAAATCATTGTATGGATTGAAACAGGCTCCCAGAGCTTGGTATGAACGCTTAAGTTCTTTCCTTCTGGATAATGGTTTCACTAGAGGAAAAGTGGACACTACTCTCTTCTGTAAAACCTTTGAAAAGGATATTTTAATTTGTCAAATATATGTGGATGATATTATTTTTGGAACATCTAATGCTACACTTGGAAAGGAGTTTGCTAAGTCTATGCAGGCTGAGTTTGAAATGAGCATGATGGGAGAACTCAAGTATTTCCTTGGAATACAAATAAATCAAACATCAGAAGGAACATATGTTCACCAAACCAAGTATGTGAAGGAACTTCTGAAGAAGTTTAATCTTCTGGACTGCAAAGAAGCCAAAACTCCTATGCATCCGACATGCATCCTAGGTAAGGATGAGGTAAGTAAGAAGGTAGATCAGAAGTTATACAGAGGTATGATTGGATCTCTTCTATATCTGACTGCTTCTAGACCTGACATTCTGTTCAGTGTTTGTTTGTGTGCTAGATTCCAATCAGATCCTAAAGAATCTCATTTAACTGCTGTTAAGAGAATTCTAAGGTATCTGAAAGGTACTACTAATGTTGGTTTAGTTTACAGAAAATCTAAAGAATACAACTTAGTAGGATTCTGCGATGCTGATTATGCTGGAGACAGAATTGAAAGAAAAAGTACTTCAGGAAGTTGCCAATTTCTTGGAAGTCACTTAATCTCCTGGTACAGCAAGAAGCAAGCAACCATTGCTCTATCAACCACAGAAGCAGAATATGTCGCAGCTGCTGGTTGTAGTACACAGATGCTCTGGATGAAGAGTCAGTTAGAAGATTATCAGATATTTGAGGGTAACATTCCTATATTCTGTGATAATACTTCTGCTATATGTTTATCTAAGAATCCTATTCTTCATTCAAAAGCTAAACATATTGAGATAAAACATCATTTCATAAGGGACTATGTTCAGAAGGGTGTTATATCTTTAAACTTTGTTGATACAGACCATCAATGGGCTGATATCTTTACAAAACCCCTAGCTGAAGATAGGTTTAAGTTCATTCTGAAGAACATCAGTATGGATTTATGCCCAGAATGAGAAGATGAGAAGTTCTCATGTATGAGTATCTTCTGAAATGAATTTGGAACATTTTTTTTAATCAGAAGTTCTGATTGAATTCTTTTAGAAATTATGATTCGGTTATTACTAACGTTTCATTGTCTAAGTTGATTCAGAACCTCTTTTAAAGCAAAACAGCTGTTACGCTTTATCTCGGAATGGTAAACCTGTCATTTCTATTCATGGATATGCGTGCGTGCAGTTGAAGGGACGCCGACCATAGGTAACTGTGCTAGTCACCTCATTTGTCTTAATTATATCTCTCCTCACGTCACGTAACATTAAATGCTAGTCATCATTCGTTTCATTTTATTTTCCTTTAAATACTCTTCAAAATGGTTTTCGGTTTCCTATCTCTTTGTTTTCCTCATAAAGTCTGTCTCTCTCTCTTCCATATCTAACCCTACCTGTTCATTTCTCTGCAAACCCATCATGAACTCTTCATCAAGCCCAGGAAATAATGAAAGTGATAAAAACAATAAACGAAAAGCTGTTGAAACATCACCTTCCAAACCCAAAAAGATCAAAATCACCTATGATCCTATCAAGGTGAATCCTTTCGAAGCAATGTTGTCTGGAAACTATTCTAGACGTGTGTTTCATCCTCCTGGTGAAAGCCCTCCATCATCTCCATCTTCTTCCTCATCTTTCGACCTTCAAGACTCAGCTTCCTCTGATCTTTCCTCTCCCTTAATCTCTTCTGAAGACATCTCTTCATCTTCACCCGCTGAGGATGTTGTCTCGGGTAAAGGTGGTGGAAGATCTGCTGCAGAACCAAGTCTCCCTGATCCCTCGCCTGAAAGTCCAAGGAGCAGTCAATAAGGCATTGTCTTAGCTAGGGTCCTAGGATTTGGTCTTAGTAGTTTTATATTCCTTGCTGCATCTGCCTGTTAAACATCTTCTTGTAAACCTTTTGATTATCAATGAAAAAGCTTTTGTGTTTTACATTCCTCTAAATGTTTTCTTTTGACGTTTTATACATCTGAATCTTTTTAAATATTCTTTTTGATGTTATGACAAAAAGGGGGAGAAGATAAATGATAAATGATTTGATTAAATCTATCAGTTGCTGGGTAAAGGCTCCCACACATTCACTAACAAGAACTGCAAGTTCTACATGGTTTAAGTGTTTTGCAGGTACAAAGAAGTGAAGTGAATCTTCAGAAGCAAACACTAGAAGCAAAACCATAAGAAGTGTTATTCTGTAAAAGGAATAAGCTCTTGGATACTGAAGCAAGCTGAGCGCTGTCAAGCTTCAGAGATCAGAAGCAAGAAAGAAGAATGAATCAGAAGCACTGATAATAGAATTCGAATATCATTGTCTATCCTGTTATGACAAAATTCTATTTGCTCTGATACATATAATGTTATGGCTCTGATACATTATTTGCTCTGATACACGTTTTTAGCCTAAATGCTCTGATACATTTGGCTCTGATACATATCATGTATTTGAATATACATTTTATGTTCTAACTCGTTCATGCTGACTTTTGTCGTTTAGTTTTTGTTCTGTAACATTTCAGGATGTAGAGATGCTCAGATGATGCTCTGGTACATTCAACAATGTTCTGATACAAATCTAGCATGAAGTGATGATTGGTAGACATTCAAAGTTCTGAAGCTATCCGAGGGAAGCAGAAATCAGAAGATGTGAATGCTCCAAAAGATCCAGAAATTCAAGTTCTGAAGCTATCCGAGGGAAGCAGAAGTCAGAAGCTGTGAATGTTCTGAAGATCTAAAGAAATTCAAGTTCTGAAGCTGTCCTGAATGGAAGCAGAAGTCAGAAGCTGTGAATGTTCTGAAGATCTAAAGAAATTCAAGTTCTGAAGCTGTCCAATGGAAGCAGAAGTCAGAAGCTATGAATTCTCTGAAGGCAGAAGCTTACATGATCGTCTCTACCGAAATAATCAGGGAAGTCTTTTATCAAAGTTCTTCGAGTATTCATTTCAGGGGGAGATTATTTATCTCAGGGGGAGATTGTTAATCTCAGGGGGAGACATATTCATATGCTTATGCTATAGCTGTGTAATTTGTCTTTTGCCGACTACTCTTTCTGATCGCAAATTCATATCATTTATATATGTTTTTGTCATCATCAAAAAGGGGGAGATTGTTAGAACAAGATTTGTTCTTATCAATTATCTTAGTTTTGATGATAACAATAATATGAATTTTGCTTAAGATAATATGGTACTCTAATCCAATGCAATTTCCCTTTCAGGAAATATATAAAGAGTACGCATAATTCAGCGCTCAGAAGATGTGTCTCAAATGGTTCAGCATGCAACATCAGAACATGGTCTGGCAAGACATCAGAAGATGGTCGAAGCAGAATCAGAACATGGGTCTATGAAGCATCAGATGAACAAGAGATCAGAAGCACTGAAGATCAGAAGATGGTATCACGCAACAGAAGCACTTCAAGATCAGAAGATCAGAAGATGCTTTGCACCAAGCTGTTTGACTCTGATGATATTCAAACGTCGTATTCACAAACATCAGATCAGAAGGAAGTACACGTGGCAGACTACGCTGACTGACAAAAGGAACGTTCAAGCTACTAAAGGCAACGTCAGTAGACACAGCGTGAACAAGGCTCGAGGTAGTTGACAAAAGCGTATAACATTAAATGCGAAGCTGTACGGAACACGCAAAGCATTAAATGCACCCAACGGTCATCTTCTCAACGCCTATAAATATGAAGTTCTGATGAGAAGCAAGAAAAACGATCCTGAACAAAGACAATTCAAATTAACTTGCTGAAACGCTGTTCAATCAAAAGCTCAGAATCTTCATCAACTCACTACATTGCTGTTGTAATATCTTAGTGAGATTAAGCTTAAATTGTAAGAGAAATATCACAGTTGTGATTATCGCTTTTAAGAAGCATTTGTAAACTCTTGAATTGATTACATTAAGTTGTAAGGAACTAGAGTGATCGGTTGATCAGTATACTCTAGGAAGTCTTGGCAGTTGGCTGAGCAGTTTGTAACTAGAGTGATCAGGTTGATCAGAATACTCTAGAGGAAGTCTTAGCAGTTGGCTGAGCAGAAAGTCTTAGGAGTGAACTAAGCCTAGAGTGATCGTGTTGATCAGTAGACTCTAGAAAAGTCTTAGGAGTGAACTAAGCAGTTGTTCCTGGAGTGATCAGGTTGTGATCAGAAGACTCTGGAAGACTTAGTTGCGGCTAAGTGGAAAACCATTGTAATCCGTGCGATTAGTGGATTAAATCCTCAGTTGAGGTAAATCATCTCTGCGGGGGTGGACTGGAGTAGCTTCGTTAACAGCGAACCAGGATAAAAATAATTGTGCATTTTATTTTTATCGCTCAAGTTTTAAAGTCACACTTATTCAATCCCCCCTTTCTAAGTGTTTTTCTATCCTTCAAAGATGTTTGGGGAAGAAAGGAGATTGAGTTCCTGGAGCTGAAACAGGGTAACATTTTTGTTCTGAGTATGCTTCCAAGTTTGTGGAAGTGGCTAATTACTATACTCATTACAATAATAATGAGGCTAGTGAATTATCTAAGTGCATCAAATTTGAGAATGGTCTCCGTGATGAAATCAAGCAGGGTATCAGGTACTAGAGGATCCGCAGGTTTGCTAATTTGGTTGATTGTAATAGAATCTTCGAAGAAGATAACATCAAGATGAAGTCATCTCACTCTCGTGAGTTGTGGAGGTAGAGTAAATAAAGAAAGATTTATGGTCATTTGGTCTGCATGTATTTGGATCATTTGGAAACAGAGGAATGATAAAGTTTTCAAAACTACGGAACAATGCAACAAAAATGGAGTGGAAGCAATTCAGTTACTGTGTTGGAATTTGATAAAGTCGAAGGTCAAAGGTTTTAGCTATGCGGTAAACCAATGGATTTTAAATCCAAAAGAATGTCTTGGCTGGAGAAGTTCGTAGAACTTGTGATGCTGGTGTTGCAGTTAGCCTCTAGATAACGGAAGTACGTTCGGAGATTTTCTGTGCTATGCAGGTGTTTACGGTGATTTCCGGTAAACAACTGCTAGTCTTCCAAACTATAATAAATATGATTTGGTTACTTGCAGGATCGACTAGATTGATCCTAGGACACATAGTCAAGAAGATTGTTATCAATGTTTGTTCGAACCATATTCATTATTTGTCTTCTTCAATAATCGTTGTTCGATTAACAGAACAAATAGTCTCGACAATCACTTTTATATATATAAATGTAACCTCAATGAAGTGATATGACATAAAAAATTAAAAGGACAATTGAAACATAAAGAATCTTAAACTGCAGAAATATAAAAGACTTTGAAAGTAAATAGCGTGAAAGTAATTCGAAAGTAAATGACGTTAAAGTAAAGATGCAGAAACGTAAATGGCAAGAAGTAAATGAAATGCAGTAATTCTGAAAGATAAAAACAAAGAGATAATACACATGTATTAAAATGGTGGTGTCATACGTACATTTTCTCAGCGAACTCTTTCTCTTAACGCTTGATACTTGAGTAAATATGTGAGTGATTTGTACAAAATGAACACACAGAATCCTAACACTAAGACTCCTATTTATACTAGTTTCGACCTTAACGGTCCTACACTAATCTGCTGCCACGTTTCTCATCAGAACTTCCAGCGAAGCCATCTGTTGTTGAACGGTTACGAAACCGTCTTCGAATTTCAAATCTTCCCGCCTGAGTCCATTTTCGACGCGTGGCAGTGTATTAAACAAACACTACTAAAAAACACGCTAAGTAGTAATACTTGAATACATATTCTATGAATTTTGTCTAAGTCCCGAAGACATATGCTTTCATTAATCTTTCAGCGTTCACTTATCTTCATCGAACTTAGAAGTCTTTATTCTTCGAAGCATGACCATCAGTAGCCATTCTTTTACTTTTAAAGGGATGGCCATCAGTAACCATCTTTCCTTCGATTCTCAACTCCTTCGAAGGATAAACAACATAGAACGAAATCTTCAGCTAACAAATTGCCCCCAATAAATGCCTGTTTCGAGAATCAACAGAAATAGGCGTTTCTTGCCATTATAAGATTTCGTTTTTATGATCCTTGAAAGTTCCAAGACTGCTGACTAGCGTCATAACCACTGATAACACTGTTTCCGAGACGTCTTGTCATTTTCAAAGATGTCTTCTCATAACCTACATTCCCACGTTTTAACCTTACTTCCTGATCATTACTCCTACATACTAGGAGTGAAGCTAACTCATTCGACCGCCGTTGGATTAAATCATCAGCCGCCATGTGTCTCTCGGGTTTTACCCAAAAGATTTAAAAAGGTTTCCGTTAAACCTTTAAATACTTGATCTTGTGTCTCTATACCGCCTTTCATTCATCTTCTTCACCAAAAAATTTAAACATCTTCACTCTTTTCAGAATCTTGTTCTTTTAATCAAAAAATTTCTTCATGGCTTCATCTTCAAATGTTCTTCAACCCGCTTTGAAGCTCCAATCAACAACACGTTCTGGGGAACGAGAGTTCGTTCCAAACCCTAACACTGAAGAGATACGCGCTATTTACGCTTCCCAGGTAATCATTCCCTTTGAACTCTCTGGAAAAACTCTTGCCTTTATGGGTCCGTTACCGAGTGAAAATATCCAATCTATGAATAAGTTTTTTCCTGCTTACTACAAGACTAGACCATTAGTTAGCAAAGTTAAGATAGATGAAGACGGTCGCTCTCCTTTAGGCAAATCTGCTAATATTGAGGAAACTTCAACAGCAATCCCTTTAGCTTTAAACAAAATTAGGTTAAACTATATGACCAATTCTGTAAAAGTGTTTAGATCAATCCCTTTAGCCAAAGATCCTGACTTGTACTATGCCTGGCTAGAAAGAGTAGAGAAACAAAAAGGATCCTTCTGGAAAACATTAGGAATATACGATTTGATTCAACTGTCAAGAACGGGTTTAGAATACAACCAACCCATGTTAGTAGCAGCGGTTCATTTTTGGGATGCTTCTCACAATACCTTTCATCTTCCATGTGGAATGGTTACTCCCACGCTTTTCGACGTGGCCGCTATTACAGGACTTCGACCAACTGGTGAAACCTTCGACCCCAATGAAATGGATAATGACACTATAGGTTTCAACGATTCGCAAGTTACTTACACGGCATTCATCCAGAAACACCATATTACCACCGAAGCGACAGTATCTGACGAAGAGCATATTGCTTTTCTAGCATTATGGCTCTCACGGTGCGCCTTCTGCTCAAGATCTATCCAGGTTGCAAAGAGGTACCTTTGCATGGCTAATCAGTTGCATGCTGGTAGAAAACTCAACCTCAGCCAACTACTTCTAGGGTCTCTCTACGAAAACCTTAGTGAAGCTGCGAATCTTACCAAGAATTTCAAATCTGGCAGTTTACTTTATGCTGGTCCTTTTTGGTTATTGCAACTGTGGCTCAATGCCACATTCGAAACTTATCTTCCTTTTCGAGGAGATGTCAATGAGGAAGATAGCACAATCAAAAATCGAACTATAGAAGGGACCAGGTTAGCTTACCTAACTCCAAAAGAGGAAATGGGAAAGCTTCATGAACATTTCTTGGCGTATTCAATGATGTTTGCTCGGCGTGATCAGTTCGATCCTTCCATGGCCCCATTTGTACACAGAATAATAGGTCCTGAATGGTTTACTCGAAAATTTCCACCAACATCTCAAGATCAGCAAACTGAATCCATGGAAATTTGGGAAGCCTTCCTGACTCCAAGGTTGCTTTCCCAACGTCTTCGACCGTCAAAAGGTCAATGTACCCTCATGTGCTATCAACCAAATTTGGTCTCGAGGCAGTTTGGGCTAACTCAAATAACACCCAAGTGCTTATATGAGAAAAGGAACCATATGTGTTTCCACACTTTGTATTTGACTGAAGAAGAATGTGAACGAAAAATCAACAAATATACTGGCGTCACCAACCTTTCTCCTATTCCTTTCGAACCTTCTTTCTACTCTACACCAGATTTCCATCAATGGTGGACAGAATATTATAGCTCTCAAATTTTTGATGCTGATAGCCTTGCTCAAGAACTAACCGCAGCTTTCACTGATGTGCAGGAGAACTTCAAAAAAGGTACTTCAACTCATATTAAAGAAATCCAAGCTTTTCAAAAATTCTTTGAAACTATCTATAGGCCTGATGATCTTAGTCGGACCGTTCGTGAGGCTGCAGTCACTTTGCGCGAAAAGTTTTCCACCAAACTAAATAAATTGAAATTGCCCTCGTATGTTCGACCAGAACTACGTTATGAAGTGGCTTTCAAACTTCATCCTCCAAAATTCCCTCCACTACCAAGTGCTGATTTTGGTGTGGCTCTAAGTCCTCCTTTCCCAGACTGGTTTGTGTGTGGGAATGCTCTCAAAATTCTTCAAGAGAGTACTAAAAAACGCATTGAACGAGTGGTCCCGACTAAGCATACCTTGGATACTTTCAAAGGACATCTTCATATAGATCTTAAACATGTCCGTGTCCTGACTCCAATACCTGAAGGTTTGAATTAAGATAATCTTTTTCGACTGACTTTTCTTTTCTTTTACTGATATACTGATTTCAGTCTCAACTACAGCTGTTGCACGAAGGAGGAAGATTAAAGAAGCTTCTGCCCCAAAAGAGTCTGAGACATCTAAAAGCGACAAACCAAACGAAAGTGATTCGATCGTCACGGATAAGAAACCCACGGTAAATACTTATCTCATACTCTAAATCTTGTACAATTCTGTGATTGGTACTCATCTTTCTCATCTTTCACTTGCCAGAGCTCGAAACCCCCAACAGGTTCGAAGCGTAAAGCTTCTTCGACCAATGCCTCAGATGGTGAAGACAGATCTCCTCCTCAAACTAGACAAGGACAGAAAAAGAAACACAAAGCTGTTACCCCTTCAAGAAAAGGGAAAATGGCAAGTCCTTCAAAAGCTGCTTCTCCTGGCAATAAGGCGTCTTCTGAAGAGTCTCCTTTGAAGACTGCCAGCAATGCTCTTGTTTTGGAAAGTCATAACTCAAGCCAAGACAATAATCCACCCAAGGTATCTTGCGTTTGTCTTACATATTATCTTGTAATCTTAACTAACTAATTGCACTGGCATTTTACCTTGTTATTGCAGGATGATGCTGGCACTGCTACTTCTGGTTTCAAAGACCCTGGCCTCACCATTGATGTTGATAAACTTTATGGTAATTGTTAAATTTCAACTTTCGTCAATTAAAACTTTAGAAGGCTTAACCTCACGATTAACTTGGCTTCGTTCGAAACAGATACTTCTCAAGCTAGAACCCATGTTCTCTCACCAGTCTTCGAAGATGTTAGGCCAATTGCCACTATATTGCCTAATGAGCCAATCGAAGAAAGCCAATCTACTGACGAATCCCCACCTACTCATCAAGGCAAAGATTTGGAAGAGGATCATCCATTCTCCGGCAGCGACAATGTGAACCAGCAATCACATGGCAACGAAGATTCTGCATCGGAGAAAGATGCCATGGAGGAGATTTCTCAACCAGAAAAACCAATTTCTCAAGGAACTTCGACTCCCGATGCAAAAACTATTCCTGAGACAACTTCGACGCCTGCTCCTACGAAGCCTACTCCTTCGGAGCTTGAACAACTTAAACAAACTGATCCTCTTGGGTTCCTAAAGGCTATCATGAATGTGAATACTTCTTCAATTTCGGAGCCTGATGTCTCTCCAGCTGTAACTGCAGATTCTAGTGACAAGGAAGATACTCCTAATCTTCTTCGACAGATAAAAGAGAGATTCTTTGGGGTCAACCTTGTAGATGTTCTCAACCGGGACCCTATTAAAAGCTACAACTTAAATCAACTTTTAAAGAAAGTAGATTTGCTTCAAGTTTCCCCAGAAGTCTCAGAAATGATTGTTCTGCTAGGCTCTCTCCTTGAACAACTCCAAGCTGACATTCTTCGAAAGCAAAACGTCGAGAAAGAATTATCTAAGATAGTGGCCTCTCATGACTCTTCATGGAATTCTACTGCGGAAGCTAAAAAACAAGGTGAAGCCCTCAAGCTTAAACATTCGGCGAATCAAAAAGCCATTGATGAATATGAGAAGAAAATCAGCTCCTGGAAACAAGAAATAAAAATGCTCGAGGGCAAGATAAAGGAAGCTGAAAGTAGCCAAGCAGCCCTCCAAGAATCTAACCAACAAGATTTGCTCGAAGTGGTGCAGTCAGGAATCAAACATTTCGAGACTGCACAGAAGTTAGTGCCAGAGATCGAAAAGTTGAAGAAACAAAGGGCACTAATTGAACTTCGAATGTCCTCATGGGAAACTCAATATCTGAAGATCAAAAGGGATCTCCCTGAGGACTTTAGCTAGATGTCTTCAATCTTGTTTCATTTGTTGGATTTTTATTTTGTAATCGAGACATATAATATTTGTACGCCTGACTCCCATTTCTATCTATAATATTTGCTTGCATTAATTTTAACAAATCTTTCAATTTTCTGCCAAATATATCTTTAGATTTCCTACAGTGCTTTTATTAAATGCAACATGTATAACCTGAACATCCTTCGCAGCACTCTTGCCTCTAGACTTGACGTTTCCACTTCTTCTAGCCATAATCATTATTAAAAGTGACGTCACTTTCTCCAAAACGTCGGTTTTCAGACGTGCGTGCATCAGTTTTAATGATTACTTCTCAACTTCCAAGGGAGGGAAACGGCGGAGGCCATAACTTCTCATTTTGAAAAACGAACCGCAGTCTAATTACTCATTAAAAATGTAAAACCAACCTTCAGTATTCTCCTTCTATATAAAGGGTTCCATATCACTTTTATTTCTCATTCATGCGTTTTCTCTCCAAACTAAACACAGAAAAAAGAAAAACACACAACTTCTCTTTCAGAACAACTTTCTTACCTTACAATGGCTGAACCTCTCTTCTTTAACGACATCAAAGCCCTCATTAGAGGCGAGTTCAGACTCTCTGAGGATGAACTTGTTCGCCATTTCATCACCATCGAAACCCTGTTTGTTAACCAGGAACTAGACTTCTACTTTGAGGAAGTCCTGGAGGGTGCTATTTACCCCAACATGGTGGCAGAATTCTGGATGAATGCGTCTTTACGCATAGATCCTGAAGGTAGGACCACCATTGACTCTGAGATTCGACACGCTCGTCTCAGCATTACTCCCACCACTATTGCCAATCTGATAAAATGCAATAACTCTGGTGAAGCTTTTGATGACAACAGTTTCAACATGACTACTCATCTCATGCTGAGAGCTCTTGTGGAAAATGACCGCTTCAGTGCCAAAGTCATCAGGATCTGGCACAAGATGCTCGTGGGGAACTTCCAACCTCGGCGGATTAACGATAACGACATCATGGTTGAAGACTTGGAGTTTATCCTCTGTGGTCTTCGAGGGAAGAAAATTAACATCCCTTTGATGATCTTCAAGGGACTTGTTAAAGCTGTCTCTGCCGGTGTTGACCGTCGAGGGGTCGTGACTTGTCTTCCGTACGGGAGACTTCTTAGCTATATTTTTCTTAAGAAAGGCGTAGTGAGAAGGATGCGTACTGCTGGAGCCATGGATATGTTCGAGGCTGAACCTTCTCCCGTGTTGTCTTTGGACAATTTAAACCAAAGGATTGACTAGCAAGTTTTTACCTTAGGTTTAATCTTTTTATTTATATTTATGCCTTCCTTCTTTTGTAACTTCAGATCCTTTTCTTTGGATCTTTTTGTAATGAATGTACTCCCATGCTTGAAATGAAAAGGAATATTTTGGTGTCTTCTTTGATTTTTCTTTCCATAATTCTTCCTGATTGTGAAGCCATTTTGGTGCCTGACCATTTTGGCTTTTCGTAGTACCTTGGGTATCTACGTCATTGCAATCCTTACTTCGTGCATACTTGGTTTATATCTCTTCAAATATTTCCCGTTTACTCTCAAGATCCTATGATCTTCTGCTAATTCTTCAATTTCATAAGCATTGTTTGAGAATACTTTTAGGATTCGAAAGGGTCCTTCCCAATGTGGGGACCACTTACCAAGTGCCTGATTCTTTCGATCTATAGGTAAAATAACTTTCCAGACTAAGTCATTATTAACAAAAGTTTTACCTTTCACCTTTTTGTTAGAATAAGATTTGTTCTGATCAATTATCTTAGTTTTGATGATAACAATAATATGAATTTTGCTTAAGATAATATGGTACTCTAATCCAATGCAATTTCCCTTTCAGGAAATATATAAAGAGTACGCATAATTCAGCGCTCAGAAGCTTTGTCTCAAAGGGTTCAGCATGCAACATCAGAACATGGTCTGGCAAGACATCAGAAGATGGTCGAAGCAGAATCAGAACATGGGTCTATGGAAGCATCAGAAGAACATGAGATCAGAAGCACTGAAGCTCAGAAGATGGTATCACGCTCAGAAGCACTTCAAGGTCAGAAGATCAGAAGATGCTATGCACCAAGCTGTTTGACTCTGATGATATTCAAACGTTGTATTCACAAACATCAGATCAGAAGAAAGTACAAGTGGCAAGCTACGCTGACTGACAAAAGGAACGTTAAAAGCTACTAAAGGCTACGTCAGTAGACACAGCGTGAACAAGGCTCGAGGTAGTTGACAAAAGCGTATAACATTAAATGCGATGCTGTACGGAACACGCAAAGCATTAAATGCATTCAACGGTCATCTTCTCCAACGCTTATAAATATGAAGTTCTGATGAGAAGCAAGGTTAACGATCCTGAACAATACAATTCAAATTAACTTGCTGAAACGCTGTTAAACTCAAAGCTCAGAATCTTCATCTTCATCAAAGCTCACTACATTGCTGTTGTAATATATTAGTGAGATTAAGCTTAAACGATTAAGAGAAATATCACAGTTGTGATTATCGCTTTTAAGAAGCATTTGTAATACTCTTAGAATTACATTAAGTTGTAAGGAACTAGAGTGATCGTGTTGATCAGAATACTCTAGGAAAGTCTTAGGAGTGAACTAAGCAGATTGTAACTAGAGTGATCGTGTTGATCAGTAGACTCTAGAAAAGTCTTAGAGGGTATCTAAGCAGTGTTCCTGGAGTGATCAGTGTGTGATCAGAAGACTCTGGAAGACTTAGTTGCTGACTAAGTGGAAAACCATTGTAATCCGTGCGATTAGTGGATTAAATCCTCAGTTCAGGTAAATCATCTCTGCGGGGGTGGACTGGAGTAGTTTAGTTAACAACGAACCAGGATAAAAATAACTGTGCAATTTATTTTTATCTGTCAAGTTTTAAAGCTACACTTATTCAAACCCCCCCTTTCTAAGTGTTTTTCTATCCTTCACTTTTTGTTATATGCTCTGGACACTCTTTCCTTTTGCCTCTTTATCATTTCCAATGCTCGAAGCCTGTCTTCGTCCAAATCTACTAACTCGTTCATCATTAATTCCCAGTATACGTTGGGAGGAATGTCTGCTTGCCTTTGTATTCTTATTGATTGCAAACATATCTCAATTGGAAGTACTGCGTCATGTCCAAACGTTAACTGAAAAGGAGTTGTATTTGTGGCTTCTTTTGGAGATGTTCGACAAGCCCAAAGTGCCTGATCTAAAGTCTTATGCCAATTCTTGGGTTTCTTTCCTACATGTTTCTTAATAAGGCCAATTATTACTTTATTTGCTGCTTCAACCTGGCCATTTGCTTGAGCATAATAAGGTGTAGAAGTAAATAACTTGAAACCTATTTCTCTGGCAAAGTCTTGCATTTTTCGTCCAGTAAAGACTGATCCCTGATCCGTTGTTATGCTTTCTGGGATTCCAAACCTATATATAATATGTTTTTGAATAAACTCAATCACAGCCTCTTGATCCACATTTGCCAGCGGTATTGCTTCGACCCATTTTGTGAAATAGTCTATTCCCACCAAAATGTATCTTTGACCTTTAGAGGACTTGGGGTGAATTTCTCCAATCAAATCTAGTGCCCATCCCCTAAAAGGCCATGGTTTTACTATCGTACTTAGTTCGTTTGCTGGGGCGTGTTGGATACCTGCGTGTTCTTGGCATTCTTGGCACCCTTTTGCAAATTCTATGCAATCTTTTAACATCGAAGGCCAATACATCCCATATCGAAACAAAAGCCATTTCATTTTGTGCCCTGCTTGATGTGCACCACATGCCCCACTATGTACGTTCGACAGAGCCAAGTATGCTTCTGCTTCTCCCAAGCATTTTAACAATACCCCTTCAGGAGTTTTCTTGAACAATTCATTTCCCATGAGATAATATGACAGGGCTCTATACTTGATTTTTCTGTCTGTATCCGTCGAAGGATTTTTCAGATAGTTAATAATTGGACTCCTCCAATCTGTGTCTGTTAATGAATCTATATTCAGTACCTCGAATTGTTCTTTGTTGGCATAACCCAATCGCGAGTTCTCCAGATCACTTGGCGAAAGTTTAGTAAACATTGCTCTTCCTCTTACTTCAATCAATTCTTCCAACTTTTCTTTTGATACTTTATATCCTGAGGCTAATTGTGCCAAGTCGTTTGCTTCCTGGTTATTCACTCTTGATACGTGTTTTAATTCCACATATTCAAATTTCTTGAGTAGCCTATTTGCAATAACAAAATACATGATCAAATTCTCTTTGATACACTTGTACTCTTTTGTCAATTGCTTGATGACCAATTCGGAGTCTCCTTTAATTTCGACTCTGGTTGCCCCCAATTCTAACAAAGCCTCAAGTCCAGCAATCAATGCTTCATATTCAGCTTCATTATTGGAGCATAATGGACCTTCAATTTTATACTTGAGCTTTGTTGGAATTCCATCAGGAGAAATTATCAATATTCCAACACCAGTACCCTCTCTATGTGTTGAACCATCGAAATATAGCTTCCAAGGTTTCAAATCCACATAATGCTGATGATTCTCAACCACCGCATGGTCAACAATGAAATCTGACACAATTTGACCTTTCATTGCCTTGAGAGGCTGAAATATTAATGAATATTCAGTAAGGGCTAAAGCCCACTTGCCAATCCGACTGTGTAGTATTGGCTTAGATAACATGTGTTTAATAACATCACAATGAGATGAAACGTAGACGTCAACTGGCTTTATATAATACTTAAGTTTGATACAAGAGAAATACAAACAAAGGCAGAGTTTTTCTATATCAGTATATCTAGTCTCTGCATCATTGAGTACTCTACTTAAGTAATAAATGGCTCTTTCGATGCCGTTCTCATCTTCTTGGGCTAACATGCTGCCTATTGTTTTATCTGATGCTGAGATATACAGGCGCATGTGCTTCTTCCCATTCGGGGGAATGAGAATTGGTGGACACGTCAAGTATTGCTTTATTTGATCGAAAGCTTCTTGATGTTCTGCACTCCATTCAAACTTTCCTTGCTTAAGCCGTAATAGGGGCGAGAAAGCTTGGGTGCGTCCACTTAAGTTAGAGATAAATCTTCTCAAGAAATTTATTTTACCCAATAAAGACTGCAATTCTTTCTTCGTGGATGGAGACTTGGTTTCCATAATGGCTTTTGTCTTGTTTTGGTTGATTTCTATCCCTTTTTTGTGGACTACGAAACCCAAGAAATCACCTGCCTGCACAAAGAAAGCACATTTAAGGGGATTCATCTTCAAGCTATATTTCCTCATTCTTTCGAATGATTGGCTTAGATGATCGAGATGACTAATACCCGAGGTAGATTTTACCACGATGTCATCTATATACACTTGCATGAATGTTTCTATAAAGTCATGAAATATAGAATTCATTGCTCTTTGATAAGTTGCCCCAGCGTTTTTCAGACCAAAAGGCATCACAATCCATTCGTAAGTGCCTATTGCTCCTGGGCAACGAAATGCTGTCTTGGATACATCATCTTCTGCTATAAAAATTTGATTGTATCCTGAATATCCATCTAACATGCTCAAATACTCAAAACCTGCGGCTGAGTCTACTAGCATTTCTGCTACGGGCATAGGATACTCATCTTTAGGAGTAGCTGCATTAAGGTCACGAAAGTCTATGCATACTCTTAATGAGCCATTCTTTTTAATTACAGGTACTATATTAGCAATCCACTCGACATACCTTGTAGTTCGGATAAATTTGCAACGCAAGAGTCTTTCGACTTCTGTCTTAATCTTCGAGTGAATCTCTGGCGCGAACCTTCTGGGAGTTTTCTTTATTGGCTTCTTCCCTTCTTTTATTGGTAATTTCAATTCGACTAAGTCTCTTCCGAGACCAGGCATCTCATCATAATCCCAAGCAAAACAATCTCTGTTGTCTTTCAACATTTTGATGATCGTTGCTTTCAACTCAGGCTCTAGTTTCGCGCTGATGTATGTTATTCTCTTTTGATCATTGTCTCCAAGATTTACTTCTTCAAGAGGATCTTGGGCCAACATCTTTATGTTCGACGCCATTGGGTCTTTCTCGAATCCCAAAGGTTCTTCATCGTATATTGCATCTAACCTCTGACTTGGTTCTTCTCTTATGATCTCTTCAACTGGAGCCGTGTCTTCAGGGGATTCGAAACTCGTACGTATCTCCAATTCTGTTGTTCCTTGCTTGATTGGAACTGTATCTATCTTTGTACTTGATAGTTCGGCTTCGAGAGCCGCCTTTCTTTTGTTCTCGGCCACATAGGCCGAAATCTTTTCGAAGAACACAGACTCAGACATTATTACCGTCATCATCCCAGCCTGTTGGCCGTACTGTCTGATAATTCTCCAATGGTGCTGGATCTGGTGGACCATCCATGATCTCCCTATCCCATTGGAATCCATTTGGATGCAAAGTCAAATAGTACAATGCATTTCTATTTGGAGCATACATCTCTTCAGCAGCATGACAAGGACCTATGTTTGCCAGGTTCCTATCGAAGTTGGTTCTATTTACCTGGTTGACTTCAGCCATGTAGTAAATCTGATCACCTTCGATATTCTCCACTATACCATCTTCTCTCCAAATCGTCACCCTCTGATGCATTGTTGAGGGTACAGCTGCTACACCATGAATCCATTCTCTACCAAGCAAAAGGTTGTAGTTTGCTTTTGCTGGTATAACCATAAACATGGTTGGCCTCGTAACTGAGCCTACTGTCAAATTGACTTGAACAACTCCCAGTGTTTGTCCTATTTTGCCTTCATAATTAGATAAGACCATGTTATGTGGCCTTATATCTGTATCGAACATACCAATTCTTTTCAGCATATATTGAGGCATTAGATTCACTGCTGCTCCTCCATCAACTAAGACTTTATTAATACCAACATTCTCAATCTTCGCCCTGATGTAAAGTGGCTTCAAGTGGTTTCGCATACCCTCATCTGGTCTTTCGAAGAAAGCATTCTGTTCTTCTACTGCACCATTATTCAGCACATAGTAACACACAGGTCTGTGTTTTGTCATTTCTTCGATATCAGCCTCTTCGCAGTCTTCTACTTCAACTTCCTGGTTAAACTCGTGAGGGAGTACAGATACTACATTACAATTAAGATTTATGGATGACACTCCATCGGAATCAAAATCATTTGTCATTCTATCCTCTTCTTTCCAGGAATTTGAACGCATCTTCTCTTCTTCATCTAAGAGTTTCTCAGCTTCGAACAACCTGCGTTCCACCGGAGGTTTGTTTAACTTTGCCCCCTGGTATGAGACTTGGTTGCTACTAGATTCTCCAACTTCTCTTGGCCTGTATTCCTTCTGAGACTTTTTTATCCTCTGATGCCTTCTCCACTGGGACCGAGACATAGGATTTTTTCCCTTATAATTCTCCAGTCGATTCGCCTCTCGATTTGGTCTTTGAAATTGTTTCCTATATGCCATTGCAGTTCTTCCTCCTTGGTCCCAGCTTCGCCATTTGTTGGTTCTTGCATCAGCTTGTATCCACCTATCCCTGGGTGCATTCGCAGGGACTTTGAAAGTCACTCTTCGAGCTCTAGGGTGTGGACTATCAGGCCTCTTTGTCGGAGTCCATATGTCGAAACCATAAAGGTTAGGACGCAACCCCTGAGTTTCCCTACTCATATGGCAGTATATGCGTTCGAATGATCGTGCGAGTCTTTCATCATAGACTGCCCCACATCTGGGACACAGAGCAACTTCAGTGTTTCCTTTGTGGCATCTGACCAAAAATCCTACCAAGCTCTCATCCATCTTTGGATATAGTTGTAGCAGGGGATTTGGCTCTCTTCCTGGATGTTCCCATCTTTCGCGCCGAGCCCTCTCGAAGTTGGCTTCGACTCTTCGACTCAGCATGATCGAGCACCTTGGACACATCCATTGCTTACCACCGCTTCTCTCGTGACATTTCCAAAGATATTCTTTGAGGCTTTCAGTTTTTTGTGGAGCTTCGATGCCCCCATTTTGCCTTGTTAACCAAGTCTCTAATTCGCCAAACTCAGACACTGGGCGTCTGGCACTGACCATGTTAACTGCTACTGGAGGAACTTCAGAGATTTGTATTTTCTGGAGTTTCATCCTGAGGTCTTCAGTGGCCTCGCTGCTTTCTTCCTTCGAGGCTTCAGTTATCTCTGCCTTGGAAGATTCTTCAACATCAGTATTGAAGATTATGTCACCATTTAGGCTTTCAGTAGCCTGCTTTCCATTGAACCTTGATTTAGTTTCTACAACTTCGACTTCAGACGCCTCCACCATGTTGATATCTTCTACCTCACAGAGGCTAGCGTCAGCAATGTTCAGAGGATTTGAATCTACCCTCATTTGATTCTTGGTTTTGTCAGCAAACTTCAACCTTCCATCATTGAGAGCATTTTGAATTAGATCCCTGAAAAGAAAACATTGAGAAGTTTTATGGCCTAAAAAACCATGATATTTACAGAAACCTCTTTTCTTCCGTTGTTCCAACGGAGGAATTTTGGAATTTGGGGGTAGTATCATTTGGCCATCTTTTACCAGTAAATCAAATATTTCATCACATTTGGTAATGTCAAATGTATAAGTTTTCTTAGGGAACCTATCATTCTTATCATTTTCTACTGGGTTTTTTCCATTTGCTGGATTTAACAATTTGCAAGCATAAGGTGGCGCTTCTTTTAATTCAGCCAAGTCTATTTCGACTTCTTCAGGGCTATATGAGTCATTGAAAGACTCCTCATCAACATTCTCGGCTTCGACGTACGCCACTCTTTCTTTCTTATAGCTTTTATTTGCCCTAGCCTTTTCTGCCTTCAGGCGTTCGACCTGTCGAACCCTATCTGCTAATTGGGCCATGTCCCTGAGGTATTGGGTATCTAGTTTCTTTCTTATTGAATAATCCAAACCACCCGCAGCCATTTCGACGAGTTCATGTTCCGGAACCGTTGTAAAACATCTTGATTTCAACAGGCGGAACCTATTTAAGTAGTCATCAATTGTCTCTGCGAATTTTCTTTTAACACTGGCCAATTCTTTCAGACTTATCTTAGTTTGACCCATGTAGAATTGCTCGTGGAACAACCTTTCTAAGTATGCCCATGCGTCTATCGAATTTGGTGGCAAAGTAGTGAACCAAATAAACGCATTTTTTGTCAGCGAACTAGGGAAATATTTAATCCTTAGATCCTCGTTTCCCGCTAAGTCTCCTGCTTCTGTTAAATATCTAGCAATATGTTCCACAGTTGACTCATTAGTTTCGCCAGAAAATTTTGTGAATTTAGGAACCTTAGTTCCCCTAGGCAATTCTGTTTGCATGATATAATCTGATATAGGGGATGTATAATTTGGACGTCTGAGTCCAGTACTAAGGCCATTATTGGCCATAACCCTTTCTATCATGGCAGTTAAATTATTTTCTGTGGCCAGATTTTCTCTTCTAACTCTTTGGACAATCTCATCTGGATGATCGTCCCTACCCAAAATCCTCAATCTGGGTCGTTCTTCCTCCATTTCTTGTCGAAAGGGGACGGTCCTTTGACTTGAATCCTCCAAGTTAATTACCGGAGTCTTTTCGAATGACTCCGTCCTTCGTGAGGGGCCTATATCCCTAGGAACCGTCCTAGGTGGGGGAACCATATCTTGCACACGTTCCAAAATAGGCCTCTCTTCTTGATTCACAGACTGTTTGTCTTTCCTTTTAGGTGGTGGTACTCCCATGAATTCTGCCATTCGATTCATTTGCGATGATATCTTTTGGAAAATTTCTACGTTTTCTCTATTTGTAGTAGTAACATTTGCCATTAGTGGGTTCAAGACTGAAGTTAGTTCTCTGGCCAAAACCCCTACCATATCATGGTTGCTTGCATCCATTTCTTGTCGAAATGTTGCTTGGTTATTTGTGGTGAAATTGGGTATTTGGGTAGAAAAATTAGTGTTGCGTCCACTTCGACCCACTGAACTAACATTTGGTGAAAATGTCGTATTATTAGTTGAGGTGTTTATAGGTCTTGCCCCTCGGACGTCTGTTCCAAATGGGAATGGGTATGGCATTCCATATGGGCTATTTGGTCTCCATTCGAAGCCAGAACTTGTGCCTTGACCCAATGAATTGTTTGCAGCGTTTGTCCAGGGATACAGTACATCATCTGCACTTGTAGATGAGGGTGCGGTTGTCGATGCCGAAACTGGAACAGTTCCTGAATGTCCTGTAGTATTTTCAGGCGCAGTCTGGGAATTGTCTGCAGGTCTCGATCCGTTTGGACCCGTCGTATTCTGTGTTCCCTGACTGGAAGTCGAATTTGCCGCTCCTGATCCTGAACCTTGTGGGGGATCCTGATCACCCCCTGCACTGGCCGTAACAGCCATTTTCCTGTTGTACCTTCGTTTGGGAATCGGTTGTGCACTGTCTTTTAATTTACCGTTCCTAAGGTTCATACAAGGTCTTGATATTGTCTAGACAAAAACAAAACAATTGATTAAAACAATCCGCGTGACACTGTCCCACTGGGCGTGCCAATTTGTTTACGGTGATTTCCGGTAAACAACCGCTAGTCTTCCAAACTATAATAAATATGATTTGGTTACTTGCAGGATCGACTAGATTGATCCTAGGACACATAGTCAAGAAGATTGTTATCAATGTTTGTTCGAACCATATTCATTATTTGTCTTCTTCAATAATCGTTGTTCGATTAACAGAACAAATAGTCTCGACAATCACTTTTATATATATAAATGTAACCTCAATGAAGTGATATGACATAAAAAATTAAAAGGACAATTGAAACATAAAGAATCTTAAACTGCAGAAATATAAAAGACTTTGAAAGTAAATAGCGTGAAAGTAATTCGAAAGTAAATGACGTTAAAGTAAAGATGCAGAAACGTAAATGGCAAGAAGTAAATGAAATGCAGTAATTCTGAAAGATAAAAACAAAGAGATAATACACATGTATTAAAATGGTGGTGTCATACGTACATTTTCTCAGCGAACTCTTTCTCTTAACGCTTGATACTTGAGTAAATATGTGAGTGATTTGTACAAAATGAACACACATAATCCTAACACTAAGACTCCTATTTATACTAGTTTCGACCTTAACGGTCCTACACTAATCTGCTGCCACGTTTCTCATCAGAACTTCCAGCGAAGCCATCTGTTGTTGAACGGTTACGAAACCGTCTTCGAATTTCAAATCTTCCCGCCTGAGTCCATTTTCGACGCGTGGCAGTGTATTAAACAAACACTACTAAAAAACACGCTAAGTAGTAATACTTGAATACATATTCTATGAATTTTGTCTAAGTCCCGAAGACATATGCTTTCATTAATCTTTCAGCGTTCACTTATCTTCATCGAACTTAGAAGTCTTTATTCTTCGAAGCATGACCATCAGTAGCCATTCTTTTACTTTTAAAGGGATGGCCATCAGTAACCATCTTTCCTTCGATTCTCAACTCCTTCGAAGGATAAACAACATAGAACGAAATCTTCAGCTAACAGCAGGTTGTTTTGATTTTGATATTGCAGTTGGTGGTGGTATGATGACATGCTTTTAGTACTGGTAGAATTCTGGATGCAGCCAGGTTGGTTAAAAGTGGTTTTTCAGTTTGGCCCGGGTGGTTTTTCTCATGCTTTTGGCGGCGGTATCGCGGGAATATCGACCAATTTTATGGTGGTTGATTGAATTATTTTTTGTATTTCATTTGTATCAGTGTCGTAAAGGACATAGCTTGCTGTTTTGTTTTTTGTGTCTGCTGTTGTTGAGCAGTATGGAGGATGATTTTAGATTGTAGCTCTGATCTGGTAAAGGGGTGTGACTTACAATAAGGCTGTAGTGTTTTAGAGGTGTGGTTTTTGATAATCATGTATTCTTCTGTACTTGTGTATGCTTCTATGTCTCTATCCTTCAGCATTTCTTATGCTTGATGGGTTTTAATATTATTCATTTGACTTTAAAAAAAAAACCACACCGCTACTAACACAAATTTTTTGTGTGGATAAGTACACAATTTATAACCCATCATCCATAACTATTAACTACTAAAATCATGAAATCCTTAATACAACCGCGACGGCCGCTATTTAAATCCGTCGTCTTTGCAAAGTCCTATTCGAATCCTTCGTTTTTATGCTATGGTATCATCGAATGCCAAAGTCCTATTGTTGCTTGTTTTCAGTTCTCACACATTATGTTAAAATAAGTTGTTTTGCATCAATTCTTATTTGATCTAATTATAATCAAGGTTATGGCCCAAAGTTTGAAAATTTTGAAGAAATATCGGTTGCTTCAAAATATTGACACAATTATAATCAAGGTTATGGCCCAACTATATTGATTCATATCATTCAACACCTCACATGATTTGGCAACTAATTTGGCTTTAGAGAAGCAATTAAATGTTAAATTACAAAAAGTGGCAATTGAAATCAACCCATTGTTAACCACTTATCTAGCCATTGGAATCAGTATGGATGTCCTTGAATTGAGCAATATTAGTTAGCAAAAAAAAAAACGTGTTCATGCACAAAATATTGAGTTCTAAACAAGGTAATAGGATCATCCGGTTTATTCAATATAACAACTATAACAATATTTTGAAGCAAAAGAAATTAATACTACTTAGAATAAATAATAGCCATTGATAATCATTCGAAAATACAATCAACTAACAGGTTGAAAGCAAACTTTCAACGAATTGGTTGACATAAAACCAACGGAAGCATATGCTATTTGTAACTGCAGCTTGCCTCACTACTCTATTTTCTTTCAGATTATAGCAAATTAGTTGCTTAAGATCGCGAGCCAATATCAACATATCTCCATTTTCAAAAACATGTAATGGCAACAAATTAACAACTCTATAAGAATCACTATGAAGTATATTCTGATAATCAAATTTAAGCAATTTCCTCCAAGAATCTTCTACTGCGAATTCTTTCATCTGCCATATAATAAAATTACACTCCATGGAATAGTGAGAAAAACAAAGACATTCCATCAACACGCAAACAATTGGTGCAACAACCGGCACTTGATCAAAACCCCGAGGAAACCGAAAATGTGTGTAGGTCTCTACTCCCAAATCAAGTGAGATAATCACAAATTGTTGAACACTAAGATCCGTATAACGATAATGATAATAAGGATGGATATCTCTAAGGGCAAACCAATTAAGACTATTATTCAAATAGACACCAGCGTTTCTCATGGTCCCAAAGATACTCATAAGGACACGTGGGAAAACTTTGAATATTTCTCCATACATTATCACTCAAAGTGAGGACTCTGACTTCATTGGGACGGATGGCCACCACCTTATATTTGTCGGTTAAATTATCATAACCAAATGAGAATTTGAACAAGGAATTAAGATCCTGGTGAGAATGGTGAGAAGAGGCTAGTTTTTGAGACAACCACCTGATTGAGGGGTTCCATAGATAGAATTCAGTCTCGTGGGGAGAATTGACGAAACAGGTCAATCCATTGCAGGTACCAATAATGTGACACTTCCATCCCATTAACATTAATTTAGAATCTTTGGAGACTGACGGGGAGATTCTCGAGCAAACTGCGTAGTATGTCGAATGGATTGTGTAGGGAAATTCTGCAAGTGGTTACAAAGGTTGCCGGGAAAAGAATCATATTTTAATTTCGTGAAGAATTATTGAGGTGCAATTTAACGAAGAAAGGATCGGAGATGAACAGGTTCCAAGACTTGCTCACACACTTGAGCCGCAGAAGTGATTTCACTTTGAGAAAAGACAGGACTTCAGTAATGAGTTCATTCGGAAGAGTTACCGGCGGCGACGAAGCAATGGTTTCACGGCGCTGCTTTGCGGGAGAGATGATCATCATATGTGAACGTAAGGATGAAAGGGTTCCGTGGGAGTCCAAAGTTTGAACCCTTGCGGCGGCAGCGACAATCCAAATGAGCATATAACAAAAAAACGCGTTATATATAGTGGTCTCTTATTATTTACTACGTAGTATGCATGAAGTTTAAATGTGGATAAATTTTGTTGAATTATTAAAAGTGATAAGTATTTTAATCATAAATAGTTTTAAATATGTTAATATAAATGACTTTGATATTAATTTTTACTTTTCGGTTAAAATATAAACTAATTAATTTGATATATAAAAGAGTACAAGGGTATTCAACCCTATCTATATACAAGAGTTAGTTCCTTACAATACACTATAAAGAATTCCAATCCTTCCAAGAACACAACCCCATCACTTCTAAGACTCAACACGCATGCCTTTGCCAGGACAACAATTTTTCCATTAATGACTCCTCTCTTTTGAAGCTTCATTCTAGTAGGAGATCTGTTTTAAAGACCCTCCAACCAAATACTCGAATCATACTTGGGACTTTTGCATTTTCATAGAAAATCTAGTTCCTGTTGCACGTCTAAACCAACTGATTCCATGCTCTAACACACATATACGACTCTCTTTGGTAACATTAGAAAAAAAGAGTTTTTAGTTTTTCAACTCATATTAACCAAAAAAAATTTGTTTGATAACTGTTATTTATCTTTTAGTTTGTAGCTTTTTTTACTAGTTTTTAGTTTTTTTCTCAAAAGCTATTTAAAATAGCTTTTGAACTTTTAACTTGTGAATTTTTATTTCATTTATACCACTAGTGCAAAAATGACAATACAATTTATAAATTTACACCCATTATACTAAAAACGGGTGTAAATAAGACATAAGATGGCAAATTTGTAAATAAAGTCTCATTTTTAGTATTAACAAGTAATCATGGACACCCTATTTTTAAAAAATGGGTGTAAATTAAAAAAAAAATTTATAATCAAGTGTTTATTACTCCTATTTTTTTTCAATAATGGGCGTAAATAGGAAAAGTAAAATAAATTTAATTTCTGTAAAATAGTAAAAGTTAATATTTATATTTCTCTTCCTCGTTTCATTGAACCCTAATCACCATTTTTATGCTCTTAATTTTCACCGTGTCAACTCCATATGTTTCAAACCTCAATTCCACATCCACCATGAATCATTCTTCCCAACCCGAAACACCACCACCCTCTGATTCCATCACCTCTTCACAACCCGAACCGCCACCACCGGCTGATTCTCTTCATCTTCGACTCGGAGCCACCAACCACCATCGTGTAACAAAAAACGACACCGTTTCGATCAATGGTTAAGGGTTTGCACAGCCAAGACCTCCCCGCCGATGTAGCACATGTCGTCGATCAGCTAGAGCGCCACTGCTTGGCTCCCGATGGATCTCTCATCTCCAAGCCTCTCTACAACGATCTACAACTCGTAATACTCTCTCAATGCTCTCTATGTGTTTGTTGAATTTCCTCACATAATTGGAAAATGGGTGCTTCATTTTATCATTAAAAACTCGACCCATTTTGTTAAATGTCCAATAAATTGAATAAAAGTTTGGTGGATACTGAAATGTGCTGTTTGATTTGCAGGCTAGAGAGGAAATGTGCAGGGAACGACTTCGATATCTCGAAGCCATGGTATGTGAATGTTATCTTGTGTTTGGGTTACAGATTGGATTTAAACCATATCCATTGTTTGATTGTAATGTAAATAATGAATTAAATTCACATATGCCACTGCATCAAGAACATTTCAACAACTTCATTCATGTTCATTCACTTCTTTAAGCATATTTTATTTGGGTTACAGATTGGATTTAAACCATCTGCACTGTCACTTCAATCTAAACCAATTGTACACTTACTTTCATTGAAATTATTCTGTTTGGAAGAAGTGTGTGATGAAGTATTGAAATGAGGTCTTGGTACGGTGGGTCAAACTTTCGGTACGGCGGCGAGGGGTAGACCTGCTAGGTTAACACTCCAACCCTCAAGTTAGTTATTGAGCGAGAGGTAATATGCAATTAGGAATGAATTGAATACCTGAAACGGCGTGCTACGATCTTTATATAGTATGGGCATTAGAACCGTCCTCGTGTAATCCGACGCCTTTTGAGTTTTGCGGATGACCGTTCGATTAGATATCAACGGTGAGAGATATGATGGAGGGTGTGATCACTTGTTCTTGGGGGAAGTGAGGGTTCACCTGTTCGGTGTGACTTCCCTTTCGGCGCTTGTTATTGAGCTTTCTTTGCGGGCCTTGCTGACTGCACAAAACATTTGATGCCTGTTACTTAGTGTCTACCACTTATCTTCCCCTGCAAATAATTTTTCTTTTGCCTTTTATAATTTGGCTAATGGTAGGTATTCCTGGGGTTAAACCATTGTTGCTTGAAGGGTATGGTGTTCGCTTGGTCACTTATGATCTTCCTGGTTTTGGGGAGAGTGATCCGCATCCCAACCGAAATTTCAATTCATCAGCTATGGATATGTTGCATCTAGTCGATGCTGTCAATGTAACTGATAAGTTCTGGGTGTTGTGTCATTCAAGTGGATGCATTCATGCTTGGGCTTCACTGAGATATATTCCCGAGAGAATTGCAGGTTCCCTTTTTTCAAAATTTTATTGTCTTGATACCTTTGAAGGATTCATTTTAAACTTTGCATCTGAAAACGGCTTATAAGTTATAGTAACGAATTTGTATGTGAGCATTTTTTTAAATGTTTAAAATTTAAAATGATAATAATGTTTTTCTTTGGTGATATGTGGCTCTATCTCGATTCATGTAAGCTAATGTGAAGAAAATGTCAATTGTGGTTATACCAATGTAATAATTTCTAGTTGTTTGTGTACCCGCTGTTGATGACTTGTATATTACATGAAATTACAGGTGCTGCAATGTTAGCCCCTATGGTTAATCCATATGAGTCACACATGACTAAAGATGAGATGAAAAGAACTTGGGAGAAGTGGCTTCCAAGGAGAAAATATATGTATTCCTTGGCTTATAGATTTCCAAAGCTTCTCTCTTTTTTCTATCGGAAAAGTTTCTTGCCGGAAAAGCATGACCGCGTTGACAAGCAATTTTCACTTTCACTAGGAAAGAAGGTGAGCTGCGACAACCTTGAAATTGAATAATGTTGAAAGGGATACAACGTGTGCGAATGTTTTCTTTATTTCCAATAGCCATTTAGGGCTGTTATGATCTGTTGACAATCTAATTCATATATGTTGTTCAGGATGAAATTCTTGTCGACGAACCTGCATTCTAAGAGTTTTGGCAGAGGGATTTAGAGGAGTCAGTTCGCCAGGGAAACATGAAACCATTTATAGAGGAAGCTGTACTGCAGGTATCTAAATGGGATTTCGACATCGAAGAACTTCGTGTGCATAAGAAGTGTCGAACAGGAAGCTTGCTTCTTTGGTTGAAGTCCATGTACGGTCAGACAGAATTTGAACCCGCAGGATATCTCGGCCGTATACACATATGGCAGGTTTGAACATGTTCTTTGAGTATTTCCGACTTATTTTTTTGAACTGGAGTTCAACTCAATGCAATTTAGGAATCTTACATTTCCCTTTTGAATTCTCAATCAGGGATTGGACGATAGGGTGGTCCCGCCATCAATGATGGAATACATAGAAAGGGTGTTACCAGAAGCTGTAACTCACAAGCTTCCTAATGAGGGTCACTTCTCCTATTACTTTTTCTGTGATGAATGCCATGAGAAGATATTCTCCACTCTTTTTGGAACTCCTCAAGGTCCGCTTGAACGACAAGAGGAAACTGCATTTGAGAAAAACATGGAAGATGCTTTACAAGTATCTGATTCTGATTTCTGATATGGAATGATGTGAAATTGATGGTATACACGAGTTCGGTTTGGATGTAAATAACACAGGCGGCTCCTATAGGCAACACAGTAAAGCTTCAAAGGATAGAGTTTTCAGTATTCAGAAGGATTCTTAAGTTTTGAGCCACAAAAGCTTTTGGAGATATAGGTAAAAGTGTGCCACCTACATTGTATTTACTAACCTTCCACTGTCCGAAATCAAACTGTATCTTAACTGCATTATCGGATTTAGAATGTTCATCCGATTGACCGTTAACTCAGCTGCAAAACCATGCCTGTTACTTAGTGTCTACCACTTATCTGTTAATACATTTGATGCAGGCGAAGCGTTTGCCATGATGATGGCATCTTTTGTTGCTCTTGTAGAGGTGACTTCTTTTTTAAGATATTCTCTTTTTTAATTGGTGTAAGATTTGGTTTCTGTTTAATTGTTATTCTTGAAGAAATTATTCTTAAATTGTACATTCCGTTATTATTATTTTCCGGAACTATGGGGTATTTTATCAGTGCAATGAAGCTTACTTATGTTGAAGTAAAATTAAGTTATATACTCACGTGCTTCTTGCGGTTCACAGTCTACCGGAGCTTTCATTGCCGTATATAGGCATGCAAGTGCAACACCATTACCGCCTTCTATTCTTAGTCGAGGTATCGGTTGGCAGGTACAGACACAACTAAATCTTGCTTTTATAAATGATAATTGTAATAATGGTAAAATTTCATAATTGATTTGATATAAATGTTGATTTTTAACCAAGCTATCAAGTAGAACTTTCAATTTTAAGTATAATTCCTCATGCATCTTATTTATGTTTGTTAGGGAGTTGGCATTTTGTTATCAGGATTGTTTGGAACAATTACCGGATCGTCCGTGTCTGTGTAAGAATGAAATTATTCTGTTCATATTATTTACTAAGAGCAAGCAAACACTAGTAGAAATGAAAGTGATTTATTTTGTTTTCTATTCAGAGAAAATGCAGGTCTTTTAATCTCAAATGACTGAGATGATAATATCACTAAATGTCTCTAAAGGTGCATTCTACTATGTTGTTTATCACTATTATTACTGGATTTCATTCTTGATAGAGTTTTTCTTTCATTTTGTGTCTATATGAGATGGTATTGTAGTTTTCATTCCAAGCTAGCTTTATAAAAAGAGCAATATAGTATGAGTGATGAAAAGTCATTGAATATGTTAGTCTATTTTTCTTTATCAAGAAAGACAAATATAGGTGTGAGCAAACTTAGGCTGTTTCTGGAAGAAATACTACAAAAGAGGTTTATTTGCAATAGAATTTATCAAAACCCATCATTTTTTATATTTAAATTCTAAGCTAAATCTGACAAATCAGTTACAGCTAAACAATGATTTTTTTAATATCAAGTTGAGTATTTGGATTCTCTTAATTCTTTTGTTTATTTACTTCATCAATTTTGGCTGTGTAATGACTAAGATTATTTCATTTAAAATTATTTGTTCATTAGCTGGAAAAATGAGGACTAAGCTTTGACTTTGTAAAAAAAAAAAGCTTTGACTTTGTCTTGCCAATTAACAGTTGGCTTCATACAATCCTTACAACATGTACTTCTTATGTACTACAAGTAATTTATATGTTATTCTGAAAGGTCACTTTTTAATAAACCTCCTGTTATATAGCACAAAGGATAATGACTTTATTAAATGAAGTTTGACAAATAAATAAGTGATATTGAGGATATAGTGCAAGGAATTGGAGGATATAGTTCAGGATATTGAGGAAATAGTAAAAGCTTTGTATAAATGTTTAATTGATGTTAGGATGTCTCTTCTGGAAATTCTTTCACACCACTAAATTCTTTAGATCTGGTTCATTAGAATAGGTAGCTAGAAAGTTTGGCTAATTAGGACAGTCACTGCATAAATGATGTATAGAGTTCAAAAAGAAAAGGTTACTTTTGATATATTGATTTTTTGAGATATTTGTGAGTATAAATATATTTATATATACTTCACTAGTATCAGTTCAAATACTACTAGGTATTTTTACTCTTATGTCTCTAGTTATTTTTACTCTTATGTCTCTAGTTATTTTTAGTTTTTGTCATGTTCTCCTCATAATACTCAAATGTCTATGTTGATGTAAAACTTGTTTCTTTCATAAAGGGAATACTGGGAATGAGACAATTCAAGAAATATTTATGGTTCTTTGTAACTGAAAAAGTTCAGCCTTTGTGGCAATTTTATGAGCCATACTAGCTAAGCTATCCATTTGAACTCATATTCCGAATTAACATATATGGTTAATTGAAAGTGGAGTATCAATTATGACCATGCTCCACCAAAAGGGAAATGAATTTAAAAAAGATATGCAAATGCTGGAATGGAAAGGTTCATATACTTTTAAGCACTAGATGCATGTCAAGACTAAACCAACTTAACAAATTCCAACCAAAATGCAATAGTTTGGTCCAGTAAATTCTGCTTAATCTTAATCAATTAAATGCAACTTTATCACATTCCTGTTAATGTTATCACATGACAGAATAAGCAATATAATTTGTGGTTGGGTGGGTGGAGTGAGGAAGTGCAAAATATAATGCTTAATAATCACTACCAAATATATACATGTATCTATAGCTCAACATTGTTGATTTCTCATCTTTCTTTCCTATGGGTGTGTTATTGTTGTTACTTTCTCTATTGGTTGCTTTCCTAAGCTTGAATGTAGTTGAGAGCCGAAAAACACCGGCTGAGGAGCACTATGTTGAGTACTGTGTTGTGAGCTGTAGAGCTTACAGTGCCTCAGTGACAGAGTTTGGAGCTGTTGTCGATGGACAAACTTCGAACACATGAGCCTTTCAGATGGAGGTAGATCATCTGAGTCAGTACTCGTCATGCTTCAATTGAATATACCGCTCTGGTAATATTTCATCCTATCTAATTTCTTCAAACATAGTATCCTACTATTGAATTTCATCCTATCTAATTTTTGACCTTGAGACACATGGCTTCCCATGCTTCAATTGATTTCAGTTTTCGGTATTAGGCTTATGCACAGGCAGCACTGCTTTTTGGAAGGGCTCCATCTAAGTATCTTAATATTAAAACATTCTTTTTAAAAGTTTTTTTATGCTTTATTGGATGAAACATTCTCCATCTAAATTTCTCTATGTGGTTGGTGATTTTCCAGGCTCATGTATTCTCTGCAGGATGTGCAACTTTTCTAGCAAACTATCACGTACCGTCTTGTAAGGATATGAAAATTTTCCTGATATCATGCTTTCTAACCTTGTTCTAGATTCATGTTTTTGTATCTTCTCATGATTCTCATTTTATTCTTTTATTTTATATACTAGTGTAGCAAAATTTTCAACTCATGGACATGTGTTTATATAAAAATAAAACTCAATATTAATTTTAATTTTAAAATAAAATCAAGTTTGAAATAAAAAGACAATTGTATGCAAGACTTTACAACCATATCTAGTGTGAATATTTTTAATTAAGTTCATACTTAAAGGGTGGGCTTCTAATTCCAATGAGATTCAATATTTTTAATAATTTCTTGTGTCTTGTTTTTTTTCATACAGATAACAATTGCTTCTCCAGGGCGTGGTATTTTGGCCATGGATGAATCCAATGCTACATGTGGAAAGCGGTTGGATTCAATTGGACTAGAGAACACCGAAGCTTAACCGTCAAGCATGGCGTAAAATTATATATGAAGAAAGTGTTATGATTTAGTTAAAATATAATTTTTATATGAATGATTTTATAATACTTGAAATATTATGACTCGACATGATTTTGTATACTTTTTGGTTAATATTAAATATATTTTGACTTAGTTAAAATATGTTTTTTATGTGTATGATTTTATAGTATTTGCAATATTATGACTGAAAATGAAATATAACTAAATGGTGTATATAAAATAGGGTGTAAATAGATTTAAATAGGGTGTAATTATGAACATATCTATACCCGATTTTTATAAAAATGGGGTGTAATTAAGAACGTATTTACACCCGATTTTTTTTTAAAACTGGGTGTAATTAAAAATGTAATTACACCCGATTTTTATTAAAATAGGGTGTAATTAAGAACGTATCTACACCCGATTTTTATTAAAATAGAGTGTAATTAAAAACGTAATTACGCTCAATTACACCTGATTTTTATTAAAATAGGGTGTAATTAAAAACGTAATTACGCCCAATTACACCCGATTTTTGTTAAAATAGGGTGTAATTAAAAACGTAATTATGCCCAATTACACCCGATTTTTGTTAAAATGGGGAGTAATTAAGAACGTATTTACACCTGATTTACACTCGTTTTAAACGGGTGTAAATTCGTTAGACATTTCTCACCCGGTGGATATACACCCGATTTTTATTAAAAATAATGGGTGTAAATTTAATAAAAAACGGGTGTAAATTAACATTTTTGTACTAGTGTACCCTTATTATTTTACCAAAAATATAATTTTACCCTTATATATATATATATATGGTCGGAATAATTGATGACGAAAAAGGTCAATCCATTGCAGGTACCAATAATGTGACAGCTCCATTACATAAACATTAATTTATAATCTTTGGAGACGAAATTGATGGAGGGATTCTCGAGCAAACTGTGTAATTTGACGAAGGGATTGTGTTGGGAAATTCTACAAGTGGTCACAAAGGTTGCCGGGAAAAGAATCATGTTTGGAGTTCGTGAAGTTCGAATGAGGTGCAATTTGACGAAGGATGGACAACATTAATTAAATTAGTGCTATAATTTTTTTATGATACATGGGGAAGCATGTCCCATTTTGCTTGTCGAAGAGGATAGAGTATGATTTATCTTGTAATCGACAATGAACATTCTTCAAATTTATATATTTAGTGAATGTTTTTCTTCAAATTTATATATTTAGTGAATGTTTCCTTATTTGAGTAATGTGTTCTGTTTCTAATAATTAACTCAATTGAAATGAATCAGCTTACATCCAACTAGTTTATTGAATAATTGTTATATGTATTGTTTTGTTCTTCATAACATAGATTGGTACAGTACATGGAGATAAAAATTGTTGTTCATTTCTTACTTGAAAAGACTAAGCAAAATTGTTAAAAATACTTCTATATATATCATAAGATAGATTTATACAGTACATGAAGATAAAAAGAAATTAAATAAGATTATGATATTATATATTTATTTATTTATGGAGAATCTTCATCTTCAAGAATCATTTTCTCTAACTTTAAATTTCAAACTCATTGTTTGTCACTAGTTTCCTCTAATTTCATCTATGAACAATTGTCTTTGTGGCTCTTGAGCCTTCACACTTCTACACTTCTATGTCTTGCTATTTTTCTACTCTTCAAACTCCTTCTAAAACAAGGTTTTAAAAAAATTATTGTCGAGGCTTTTGCCATTTTAGTCGGTACAGATGACGTGATATTGATCGCGGCCGTCAAAGTGTGAATTAACCACAATTTAAGATTGAGAAATACATATAAGTACTCAACATATTTTTGACTCTATTCTCAATCTTAATTCCTGAATCAATATGCATGTCCTTGAATTGAAGCAAAAACTCGTTAATCCACAAATAATTTAGTTCTAAGCAAGGTAACAGGATCCAACTGCAATAATGTTGTGAAGCTAATGAAATTAATACAACTTAGAATAAATAACAGTCAATTGATAATCATTCAGAAATACAATCAAATCAAAGTTATGATAATAGAAAATTAAACAAACTTTCTTTCAACACGTTGAAAGCAAACTTTCCACGTATTGGGAGACATTAGGCCAAGGCATGCTTATCCTATTTGTAACTATAGCTTGCCTTACTACTCTATTTTCTCTGCTACTATAGCAAATTAGTCGTTTAAGATTGTGAGCCGATATCAGCATATCTCCATTCTCAAAAAGATGTAATGGCAACAAATTAACAACTCTATATGAATCACTATCAAGTACATTCTGATAATCAAATTTAAGCAATTTCGTCCAAGATTCTTCTACTCCAAATTCCTTCATCTGCCATATAACAAAATTACACTCCGTGGAATAGTGAGAAAAACAAAGACATTCTCTCAACGTGCAAATAATTGGAGCAACAACTGGCACTTCATCAAAACTCTGAGGGAACCGAAACTGTGTGTAGGTCTCTACTCCCAAATCAAGTGAGATAATCATAAATTGTTGAACACTAAGATCCGTACAATGATAACGATAATAAAGATGGGTATCTCTAAGGGCAAACCAATTAAGACTATTATTCAAATAGACACCAACATTCTCATGGTCCCAACTATACTTGTAAGGATACGTGGGAAAACTTTGAATATTTCTCCATACATTATCACTCAAAGTGAGAACTCTGACTTCATTGGGATGGATGGCCACCACCTTATATTTGTCGGTTAAATTATCATAACCAAATGAGAATTTGAACAAAGAATTAAGATCCTGGTGAGAATGGTGAAAAGAGGCTAGTTTTTGAGACAACCACCTGATTGAGGGGTTCCATAGATAGAATTCAGTCTCGTGGGGAGAATTGACTTCGAAGGGAGAATTGTTTTCGAAGGGAGAATTGACGAAACAGGTCAATCCATTGCAATTACCAATAATGTGACACCTCCGTCCCATAATCATTGATTTAGAATCTATGGAGATGAGACTGATGGGGGAATTCTCGAGCAAACCGCGTAGTATGACGAATGGATTGTGTAGGGAAATTCTACACGTGGTCACAAAGGTTGCCGGAAAAAGAATTATGTTTGGATTTCGTGAAGATCTAAGGAGGTGCAATTTGACGAAGGATGGATCGGAGATGAGCGAGTTCCAAGACTTGCTCACACACTTGAGCTGCATAAGTGATTTCGCATTGAGAAAAGACAGAACTTCAGTGATGAGTTCATCAGGGAGGATTACCGGAGACGACGCAATGGTTTCACGATGCTTTGCTGGAGAGATAATCATCTTCTGTTACGTAAAGATGAAAGGGGTTCCGTGGAGTTCAAGACAACGGCAAACCTAGTGAACTGATAACACAATTATATATGGGTATGGTATGGTGCTACACACAAAAACCGCGCTATATTTGTTTTTGATTTGTTTTTTACACCACTGGTTAAATAGATTGTAAGTTTATTTATTTTCATTAAAGTCCCAAATATGTCAATTTTATTAACTATAATATAATTGAATTAATTCATATACATGGACCATGTAAAAAAATTATATTGTTAGTTAACAGTACTCTTTTAATTAAAAATGATACTTGATTTTTATTTTAACTATATTTAATATAATTTTAAATAAATATTTTAAAAATAGCATGTGAATGAATGTTGTTCCGTTATGGAACAAGAATTAGGGTTGATTGATGATGGATGACTCTAGAATCGGCGACGTTGATTTTCGGTACAGTGGCACGAGATGGACCTACAAATGTTAACACTCCATAGTCTAAATTAGTTTAGAGTCTAAGTTAATTTAGAGTCCAAGATGAGTATAGTGAAAAGTGGAGATTAAAAAAATGTATCTTGAATCTCACGTATGCTGATTATATACACTGGATAATTGTGATTGGGCTTGTGCATGATTGGACTTTTGTCTTGGGCCTTTGGCCGACCTAGAACAGTTGCCCCGAAGGCTTGTCGGACGTATGTTAGTTGGGAAATCTTTCCAAATTGTGGAAGGCCCCTGGTGACGAGGTCCAACCGTAGCTAGAAGTAGGAAAGTCATGGATCGGTTTCAAGAACTGATGGGGACAAGTGCATTTAATGTTCTTCCATCGTGCAAGTCTTTTCATGCGCGCAACACTAGGTTTGCAGGTTAGAACGTGATTCCCTTACATATTGTGCTCGAGTTCGTATGAACTGTTGGTATTCCCATGGTACATCTCTCCCTTAAATTTTACTTTTTCTGTTTCTTAGTTATAAAACTCTTCTAAAATGTTTTCAAACTCTGATTTTCATTCAAAAAGTTTTTCAAACCCAAGTTTTTCTGAAACAAACAATTCACCCCCAAAGTGTGAAGTCACATGTCCAACAAATAGTATCAAAGTCTAACTCTTATTTAAGGATTAATTGTCTTAAGAGGAAGATGACTTCCAACACACCTTTAAGGGGAGCTTTTCCAAACACGCCACCACCTTTTAATAGTATGAAGTTTGAACTGTGGAAATCTAGGTTTAGAATTTTTTTCAAAGTATAAATTATGAATAGGGATAAAAATTAATCAATGGTTCATTTTTTCCTACTCATCAAGTAAATGTTAAAGTAGTAGATAAACCCGAATCCATTTAGACCAAAGAATAAAAGAGAAGATTTGAAATAGATTTTTAAAAAATAGTTTTATAGTAATGTCTCTAGATGCACTAAATTCTTTTATGTCCATCCAAGAAAACTTGGGATACTCTTGAAATGATATATGGAGTTTCTTCAGGTATCGAACAAAAGGAGATGAACACACGAGGCGAAGAAGATGGACATGTTAATCTCAAAAAATTTGCAAAATTTAGAAATAGTGGAAGTTGTATTGGAACGTTTGTCACTAACCAATATCTAAGAGTTAATAATTGGAAACTCAATCCAATCCTTAAATCAAAAAATTGGGAGCCTTCATGAATTTCATGAAAAATCAAAGAAGAATGAAATTATATAAACATTAATTGAGATAATTTAATTACTTACAAATGAAGATACAATCTTAGAAAATGAAGAATCATTAACTTCGTCAATCTCCTATCGTATAACTCTGACGGTCTCCTTCAAAAGAACGTATTCAGTAATTGAATAAATTTTGAAAGATTCAACATCAAATGAAGGAATCTAATATGAAGAAGAAGTATCTTGAAGTGAAACCTTTGAAAGAAGAAAAGGAGGAGAAACATCAACCTTGGGGAAAAACATAAAAGAATCTTCCTCTAACAAAAAAGATGAAGTTGCTTATGGGAATCTTACAAGGAAGATAATGTTGAGGTAGCTAAATCTTCTTATAAACGATTGTCTAGAATTAGTTATGAGTTTGTTAAAGAAAATTATAAAATTATAAAATGCAACTCATACCTTAAGGAAAATTTAGGATTTCTTGAAAAAATAAATAAATTTTTAAGTTAGCAATAAATAAAATTAGAAACTCAAATAAATCTTGTGAGACTTGTGTCTTCATAAGAAAGAAAGTAGTTGCTTTACATGAAACACTAGGTTAGTTTACTCAAGGGAAAGAAAAGTTTAGCTTGATCATATCATGTCAAATATCTTCCTAAAATAAAAATGGATAAGGATTAAAAAATAATAGAAAACCTAATAAAGGTATAAATCACATGAAGAATAATCGTCTAGTTTATAAACGCACACATTGCAAAAGAACTCGCGATTTTGAGCCATTCTATTTTGACAAATTGAAGAGTTCTAAAAGTAATAACCCTAGACCTTCTAGAGAAACTAATGCACCTGGATCCAAGAAAATTTTGGTACCAAATGTGAACCTTAGTTTTTTGTAGGTATGCTTTGCAACTTAAAGTTTTAAAAGATTATTAATGGAACTATGCACAAAAAAGAGTATACTTCCAAGTATATTGTATGTATGAAGTCTCTGATCCAGAAATGTACGATGATGGTGAATATCAATTACTCTGATCAAAGCAAGTTTTTTGAGAATATCTCAAGGTTGATGATTCTCGGTGATCAATTGGGTAGATACGTCTGTAATGGAATTATTCATCTCGTTGTATATACCAACTCACTTCCAACAATGTGTAGAGAAGAACACGCCGCAATATGATTGGTGTTTTCCTCCAAGGAATTTTTTTTTTATCAAGGCCTCTTGATAATATAGGTAGCACATTATTTTAAGATTGAAATGATCGGAAAATTTTGATTAACCACTAAAAGTAATGTGTTTAATTTTTCTCACTCAATAAATTATATTTACTAACCAAGAAGATGATTTTCTAAGTGTTTTAAACAAAAGAGGTGCAAATAAGACTGAATAGGGGTGCAAAAAAGTATTAAATTCAGCACAAGACCTTAATTTTACCAAAGAGGCTCACTGACGTAAGCCCAATCGATTGGCACCTTATGGAAATCGAGTGGAGAAGCTTGGCGCACAATTTTTCATATCAAATCCAAGCTAAATGTGTCCTCTGTAACACCCCATAATTTTCATTATTTAATTTAATTGTAATTTAAATTAATTAATTGGATTAATTGACATTTTATTGAAATATTGGAGAGAATATGAAAATGGAGTAACTGGGTCAATGTGGTGATTAGTAAAGGGGAGGTGTTAATTGTTAAGCCTTTTACTAAACTAAATTCTATTTTTCATAAAAGAAGGAAAATTGGGAAAAGATAGAAAAATAGAAAGCAAAAGAGGAGAAGAAGAGGAATCAAGAGAACATGAAAGAGCAGCGGAAGAGGAGAAGAGTTGTCAAACATCTTTGGCTACAGTAAGGGGTGACTAATCCTTTTAGCCTATATTATCAGTTTAATGACGATGGGATAGATTATGTAGGTTGTTTAGTTCAATTGAATGTATGTTTGGTTTAGGGTTTTGGAAGTTATAGAGCAATTGATTGATTTTGGTGAAATTGAATGAATTGAGAACATGCTTGATGTTAATTGACTCTTAAGTGTGTTAGAAGTATGTTAAAATGTGTGAATTGGTGCTGTTTTGGTGTTATATTGATGTTGGTATGAATTGGATTGAATTGGTTAAGGAGAAGTGCTGTTAAAATTGAGTTTTTCTACTACTAGGTACGCTTTAACCGGTTACCAGCGGGACTGTAACCAATTACAGTGGTGTAAAATGGTGAAATTGGGGATTTTTGGGTACTGTAACTGGTTACCAACCAAGCTGTAACCAATTACAGGCGAGTTTTCAAAATAACGAATAGAGTTATGTAAAGGCATAACCAGGTACGCTCTCTGCTGTAACCGGTTACACCTGACACTTTTTGAAAAATATTTTAAAAATTCATATCTTTCAAATCGTATATCCGTTTTAAGCGCAGTTTTGAGCATCGTAAAGATAACTAAATATTTTATATGATAAAATGATGTGGCGGGCATTGGCTCGATTTTATTTTAAATCTCAATTTTAAATTATGGTGGTGAGATGTACATTGATGGATGATTTGATAATTGTAATAGATGTGGAGATGTTGTGATAATATGACGGTGATTACTGATGCTATATTTGGTGTAAATATGTATGATGTAATTATTGAATGGTGCTGAACATGAACATACTAAATTCGGTGAGTTATGTTGAGATGATTTTGTTCATCGTAATCGGTGATGATGGTAAGTATGTTATATGTTATGCATGAATTCATAATTATTTGGTGGCTGATTCCTGGTGACGTTTGGATCAGTGGAGACATAATTCCCATTGTGTGGAATTAGTGTTGGCAGGGCCATATCCCGGTGATGGTTGGATTTGTTAGATGGGTTAATCCCATGATGATTGGTACCACATGCATAGTGTCAGTGCATTTGCATATGTGTTGTTATAACATGATTTGAAGATTTTCAGTGTTATTTCGTGGTGATGTATTTGATTGTATTTTTGTAACTGTTGGTAAATAATCTGAAAATCAAAATATGTTGCAGTTGGGTGAATAATCTGCTTATGATATTTTGTCGTTATGAACTTATAATATATTTTAATTGTGATTTGTCTAACCCTTACTGTTGACCATTTTTCAGATTGAGGAGTTAGCTGCATCTGTGCTTGGTGAGGATAACTTATAGGCTAGTCTGTTTAGTCTTCGCGTCAGTGTCGTGCTCTGGTCTTGTAACACTGGGGAACACTTGTTTTAGAGTTGATTGACAATCTCTTATTTCCTTGTTTGGATTATGTTTAATTGATTTGTGACTGGTGGTTTGGTATTGATAATGGTTGATTTACGTTATTCAGAGTTTAAAATTATTTTCGTTGTGTTAAACATGGTTTACTGAATAACGCGTTTTTGTTCCTCGGAAAGCATGACAAAATGACTGTTTGATTTTATTTATTTCAGTTGTAACATCCTTGAATATGTTTTTACTCTGAACTTATTTAATATTCCACGGGGCTTTAGAAGGGTGTTATATCCCCCAAGCTAATCAAAGTTCAGCATTGATGATGAACGCACAAAATCTTTAAAAAATCTGATAAACTAATCGATTTGAGCCATTAGCCAATCAATTGACATACTCGATTTAGAAAGATTTTGATTTGATTTTCAATCAGCAGAATCTAAAAATGTTAACTCTCTACATGCGAAGGCCAGTAAAATATACTAACGAGGGCCATTAAAGTCGTAATGCGCTCTTGTGAGTGTCTATATTTTCCCTTTGTAATCGATAATCTCTTTATACAATAGTTTTGACTCATTCCTTACCTCGGGCCTATCAAAGACTATGTTGTCCTCGATCAATGTGTAGTCTCTTAATAGTAATTGACTAAGAATTTATTTTCAGATCGTAGGCCGTATTGCTCTCAATCAAGCATAAATGTGGTTATCCCTCGTATCCTAATCCAAATATTTCCCCTGTATTAATTTAGGACCAACATATTCAACTTGATTCATCTACGACTTCAATTTAACCCTTAGATGGGTTATCATTCAAGGATGGATCTATTGGGTCCGTGCTGCAACAATACCCACTCTTGTTAATCCTACCTAAACAACCTGATATGTACACAACCCCTCTCAAGTATAACTCGCAGGACGAAATGATTTTTAAAGACGACGGATCATATTCCAACTATATTGATTCATATCATTCAACACCTCACATGATTTGACAACTAATTTGGCTTCAGAGAAGCAATTAAATGTTAAATTACAAGAAGTGGCAATTGAAATCAACCCATTGTTAACCACTTATCTAGCAATTAGAATTAGTATGGATGTCCTTGAATTGAACAATATTAGTTAGAAAAAAAACGTGTTCATGCACAAAATATTGAGTTCTAAACAAGGTAATAGGATCACCTGGTTTATTCAATATAACAACTATAACAATGTTTTGAAGCAAAAGAAATTAATACAACTCAGAATAAATAATAGCCATTAATAATCATTCGAAAATACAATCATCTAACAGGTTGAAAGCAAACTTTCAACGAACTGGTTGACATAAAACCAACGGAAGCATATGCTATTTGTAACTGCAGCTTACCTCACTACTCTATTTTCTTTCAGATTATAGCAAATTAGTTGTTTAAGATCGCGAGCCAACATCAACATATCTCCATTTTCAAAAAAATGTAATGGCAACAAATTAACAACCCTATAAGAATCACTATCAAGTATATTCTGATAATCAAATTTAAGCAATTTCCTCCAAGAATCTTCTACTGCGAATTCTTTCATCTGCCATATAATAAAATTACACTCCATGGAATAGTGAGAAAAACAAAGACATTCCCTCAACTGACAAACAATTGGGGCAACAACGGGCACTTGATCAAAACCCCGAGGAAACTGAAACTGCCTGTAGGTCTCTACTCCCAAATCAAGTGAGATAATCACAAATTGTTGAACACTAAGATCCGTATAACGATAATGATAATAAGGATGGATATCTCTAAGGGCAAACCAATTAAGACTATTATTCAAATAGACACCAGCATTCTCATGGTCCCGGAGATACTCATAACGATATGTGGGAAAACTTTGAATATTTCTCCATACATTATCATTCAAAGTGAGGACTCTGACTTCATTGGGACGGAATGCCACCATCTTATATTTGTCGATTAAATTATCATAACCAAATGAGAATTTGAACAAAGAGTTAAGATCCTGGTGAGAATGGAGAAAAGAGGCTAGTTTTTGAGACAACCACCTGATTGAGGGGTTCCGTAGATAGAATTCAGTCTCGAGGGGAGAATTGACCTCGTCGGGAGAATTGACGAAACAGGTCAATCCATTGCAGGTACCAATAATGTGACACCTCCATCCCATAAACATTAATTTAAAATCTTTGGAAACGAGATTGACGGAGGGATTCTCGAGCAAATTGCGTAGTATGATGAATGGATTGTGTAGGGAAATTCTGCAAGTGGTTACAAAGGTTGCCAGGAAAAGAATCATATTTTGATTTCGTGAAGAATTATTGAGGTGCAATTTAACGAAGAAAGGATCGGAGATGAACGAGTTCCAAGACTTGCTCACACACTTGAGCCGCATAAGTGATTTCACTTTGAGAAAAGACAGAACTTCAGTAATGAGTTCATTCGGGAGAGTTGCCGGCGGCAACGAAGCAATGGTTTCACGGCGCTGCTTTGCGGGAGAGATGATCATCATGTGTGAACGTAAGGATGAAATGGTTCCGTGGGAGTCCAAAGTTTGAACCCTTGCGGCGGCAGCGACAATCCAAATGAGCATATAACAAAAAAAAATGCGTTATATAGTGGTCTCTTATTATTTACTACGTAGTTTGCATGAAGTTTAGAAAAATACTTGCATGAACACAAACATAACAAGTGGTTTTAGAAACAACCAATCACAAATTTTTGTTAATTAAAAAGCAAAACAAAAAATTTTCTCTCTCCTTCTCAATCACAACCACCCCATGAATCCAATTAAAAAAGAAGTTAAATTTTAAATAAATTTAAAAATTCCCCTTTTCTTATTGGTTGTTCCTAACACTATTGATTTATGTTCGTATCCATGCAAGTTTTTCTCTGAAGTTTAAATGTGGATAAATTTTGTTGAATTATTAAAAGTGATAAGTATTTTAATTATAAATAATTTTAAATATGTTAATATAAATGATTTTGATATTAATTTTTACTTTTCGGTTAAAATATAAACTAATTAATTTGATATATAAAAGAGTGTTGGAAATTATTAATACTTAATAATATTTAATCTCCATGGGTGTGTTCCCAAATGATAAGAAAATATCTATATGAAGTTTGTATTTTGAATATGAAAATAGGCAACACTTCGTGAAGTGTTGCAATAGGCTGTTTGTAGTTTGAATCAGAAATAGGCAACACTTTGTGAAGTGTTGCAGAATGAAAACATGCAACTCTTGTAAATGTTGCAATAGGCCAAGCATTGTAACTTTTGGAAAAAGGAATTGTTTCGCCAAGGGTCGCTACCTTATGAAACAATACTAAAGTGGCCTATAAAAACCTCATTCTGGATTCAGAAATTAACAACAAAAATTGTACATATAATAAGCCTATCATATTCACTAAAATTCCAGACACTCTTCGCTACATCCGAGTTTTCGTCGGTCTTACGCAAACTCGATAAAAGGCTGAATTATCCTGGGTATTCCTGCGTTCCAACTCTAAGACATATTGAGAGTGCTTGAAATACTTATAAGGAAAGTGATTTCGTTCACGATTCTAGCCTCGAACCATTTGATTGAAATTAATTTTCTAACAAAGAGTACAAGGGTATTCAACCCTATCTATATACAAGAGTTAGTTCCTTACAATACAGTATAAAGAATTACAATACTTCCAAAAACACAGCCCCATCACTTCTAAGACTCAACACACATGCCTTTGCCAGGACAACAATTTTGCCATTAATGACTCCTCTCTTTTGAAGCTTCATTCTAGTAGGAAATCTATTTAAAAGACTCTCCAACCAAATACTCCAACCATGCTTGGGACTTTACATTTTCATAGAAAATCTAGTCACTACAAGAAATCCTCTTCCCAGCGACATATTTTAGCGACGTGGAAAACACGTGACTCAATATTTCTAGTTGTGACGTGAAATACACTTCGCAAGGTGTTTTTAAATATTAAATAACTTTATAGCCATAAAGTAATCAGAAGTCATGCATTGGGTTATGTGAAAAAAGGTTGCGACGTGCGATACACGTCGCTAGATTAAATTTATAAATTAAAATATTAAAATCTATAACATTCACATGGGGGAAGATTCAAATTTTTAAAAATTTGGTTGTGACGTTACAAACACGTCGCAACATTTAGAAACCAAACACAACGTTCCACTGAAGTGACATGGTGACACCTTTGCAGGCAGAGACATTAATTAGTGTTACCGTTGTCATGTTGCGACGTGTTTCTCACGTGGCAAATAGCGATGTGATTCTCACGTCGCTACATTGTGTATTTATGTACGCAATTCACTTCACTCCACCACCATTCATTAGAACAACAACACAATTCATTTTCGTTTCCTCTGCAAAACCAGAACCACAACCCTTCTCTCCCAAAACCAGAAATCCAACCCTTCTCTCCCAAAATCCAATTGCAATACCAATTTAATCCCAAATATTTTTCTTATATCAAAGGTAATTAAGGTTACATCAGTATTTTCTTATAATTTTATTCTATATTCTGTTTTTATTTTTTGATTTTTTTTGTATAGATTTAGTAGATTGAAGAAGGTGGAGTAGATTGAAGAAGGAGGAGTAGATTGAAGAAGAGGTAAGTTATTTTTTTCTAATGTAGTATATTTTTAATAGATTTATTAGGTTATTTTTGTACAGATTTTAAAGAGATAAGTTTTTTTGTATAGATTATAAAGTGATATATTTTTAATAGATTTATTAGATTTATTAGGATATTTTTAATAGATTTTTCGTTTTTTGTAAAGATTAATAGATTTATTAGGTTATTTTTTAATTAGGTTATTTTATAAATTAAAACGAAATTATAAATTAAATAATTATTTATAAAAACTTAAAAAATAAAACAGAATATAGTAAATAAAATAAAAACGAAAATTAGATATATTTTTTATTAATATTTTTAAAACTATTAGAAAAAAATTGATATATTAAAACTATTATTAAAATTATTATATATTAATATTATTAAAACGAATTTTTTGTTTAATATTTTACAATATATAAAATAGATTATTATAAATATTAATATAATTTTAAAACGAATATAATAGTTATATATATTATAAATTTTTCATTTTTAAGAATATAATATAGATATATATTATAAAGTTCTCACTTTAAAAAATAGATTATTATAACTTAAACAAATTTAATATATTCAAAACTAATATAATAGTTATATCTATTATAAAGTTTTCATTTTTAATTTTTTATTATTATATTTAAAAAAACAGAATATATATTATATTTATATATTTTAAAAAGAATTTATATATATATATATATATATATATATATATATATATATATATATATATATATATATATATATAATGAAAACAAAATATGTATATGTATATGATATATTTAATAAAAACAGTTTTTATTTTAATTTTTTATTTTGTTCATATATAATAGATTTAAAACTGAATTTTTATATCTGTAATAAAAACATAATATGTATGTGTTTGTATATTTTCAAACATATATAATAGTAATATTTCTTATTTTTTATTTTTATTACTATATATATAACAAAAACATAATAGTTGTATTTTTATTAAATAATATTTCCAATATGTGTAGTTTAAAATGTGTAGTTAAAAAAATAATAACTTTATGGTTAACATATGTTCAATATAACACGTGTAGTTAAAAATATTAGTAGTATTGTTATTAAATAATATTTTTAAGAATAGTAAATATTAACTAGTATACGTCTAAGAATAATATTAAGTTGATTAATATTACTAATCAAAATGACAATGATTGTATAAATATGCAGTATGGAATATTATCGGTATTATCGTAATTGGATGTACGATAGAACATTTCCAGGAAGAATAGGACTTAAACCCAATTTTATAGTAGGAGTTGAAGGGTTTATCAGTTGGGCGTTTGCTCAGGAATTATGTCGAAGCGAAGGAGGAGTTAGGTGTCCCTGTCTTAAATGTGAATGTAGACCAATAATTAGTGACCCACAGGAAATAACATCTCATTTGCATAGAAGGGGTTTCATTGCAAATTATTGGGTTTGGATGTTTAACGGTGAAGAACTGCCTAGTAACGTACCAGAGACTAGCAACTCGCATGCTTCAAGTAGTCGGCCGCCTATGGAATATGAGGAAAACTTTAATCTGATTGGTGACATGGTTGAGGATGCTTTTGGTGTGAACGTGACCTATGATCAACCTGAAGATTTTGGTGGGGAAGAGTTGTCGAATGAGGAAGCGCAGAAATTTTATCAGTTGTTGAATAAGATGAATACGCTGTTGTTTGATGGATCGTCTGACTCAAAGTTATCAATGTGTGTGAGATTATTGGCCGCTAAGTCAAATTGGAATGTTCCTGATCAGTGTTTGGAATTATTCGTAAAAATGATGTTGGACTCAACTGCAATGAAAGACAACTTGCCTACAACATTTTATGAAGCAAAAAAGTTGGTGTCGAAGTTGGGCTTAAGAGTAAGAAAGATTGATTGTTGCATTAATGGTTGTATGTTGTTTTACGACAATTAGTTTGGTACTCAAGATGGATTGTCAGAGGAATGTAAGTTTTGTATGAGTCCAAGATATAAAGTTCGCAGTAGAGCCGTTAACACTAATCAAGACCGTGTAGCAGTAAAGTCCATGTTTTATCTTCCGATAATACCAAGGTTAAAAAGAATGTTTGCTCCAATGCACAGTGCAAGTCAAATGACATGGCATCACACAAATAAAACAAGTCCAGGCACTATGCGGCATCCATCTGATGGCGAGGCATGGAAGCACTTTGATCGAATACATCCTGATTTTTCCGCAGAACCTAGAAATGTCAGGCTTGGATTATGCTCAAATGGTTTTACTCCTTATGTTCAAGCGTCAGGAAGTATGTATTCTTGTTGGCCAGTTATTGTAACCCCTTACAACCTCCCTCCTGAGATGTGCATGACAAAACCATACATGTTTTTGACGTGCGTCATTCCAGGACCTTCGAGTCCAAAACCAGGAATTGATGTGTATTTACAAACTTTAATTGATGATTTGAAGAGATTTTGGATTGGTGAATGGACTTATGATGTATCACGTAAACAAAACTTTACAATGCGAGCTTCCTTGATGTGGACCATCAACGACTTTCCAGCATATGGCATGTTGTCTGGTTGGGGTACGCATGGCAAAATGGGTTGTCCGCATTGCATGGGATACAACAAAGGGTTCACGTTGGCTGAAGGTGGGAAAAGCTCGTGGTTTGACTGTCACCGCAAATTCCTACCACGAAATCACTCCTATAGAAGAAACATGACAAACTTTAAAAAAGATGTACGAGTGAAAGATTTGCCTCTGCCTCGATTGCCACCATGGGCTATATGGGAACAAGTTAGTGAGATACCAAAATTTACAGATACTGGCAAAGCATGCCGAATTGAAGGATACGGAGTCACGCACAATTGGCCAAAAAGAAGTATATTTTGGGACCTCCCGTATTGGAAAGATAACTTGTTGCGCCATAATCTAGATGTTATGCATATTGAGAAGAATTTTTTTGATAATGTATTTAACACAGTGATGGATGTGAAAGGCAAAACAAAAGATAATGAGAAGGCCAGACAAGACATGGAACAATGGTGTAACATAAGAGAGTTGGAGTTGAAGCCTCTACCGAATGGAAAGTTATGAAAACCCAAGGCTTGTTTCAGTCTGACTTCCCAAGAAGCTAAAGCTGTTTGTCGATGGTTAAAAGATTTGAGAATGCCCGATGGGTATTCATCGAATTTATCAAGGTGTGCGGACCCTAACACTGGGAAGTTGCATGGAATGAAAAGTCACGATTGTCACATATTTATGGAATAATTGCTACCAATTGCATTTGGATTGCTACTCAAACATGTTCATGATCCACTAACTGAAATTAGTAAGTTTTTTAGAGATATTTGTGCGTCAGCTTTAAAAGTGGAAGACATCATGAAGTTGGACCAAAACATTGCAATCATTCTTTGTAAGTTGGAACAAGTATTTCCGCCTGGTTTCTTTGACTCCATGGAACATTTACCTGTGCATCTTGCATATGAAGCTTTTCTTGGTGGACCAGCTCAATATAGGTGGATGTATCCGTTTGAAAGGTTCATGGGTGATTCAAAGCGATCAATGAAGAATAAAGCAAGAGTTGAAGGTTCTATATGTGCACATTACTTGCATCGAGAAACATCACATTTTTGCAGTCATTATTTCAATCACTTGATGTTAACTCCTAGAACCATAGGGAATCCGGTAAATGTCAACTAGAGGAGTCAATTCACCTTATCGGTATTCGGTCTTCCAGGTCGACCTTCTGGAAAGAAGAGTGTGCATTGGTTGACCCAGAAATAAATGCAATCCGCACATGTCCATGTCTTGATCAACTGCGTTGAAGTTAAACAATATCTTGAGTAAGTTTACCCAAATTTTTTTACCTTTGGTGACAATGTCTGTATACCAAACTTATTAAACTTATGGTGTATATTTTGTAGGGAATTTAACAATGCCTATTTTCATAGTACCGGTGTACAGTTAACATCCGGCGTCATTCATGCTCAATTTCCCTTATGGTTCAAGCAAAGATTGTCTAGCGTGTTTCCCTTAACTCGAGAAATACTCCATTTGAGAAACTTGGCCGAAGGCCCTATCCAAAGTGCAAATGATTGGAACACATACTTCATGAACGGATATAAGTTTCACACTGAGGCATGGACCGAAGGGAAAAAACCATAAACAGTGGTGTATTTGTAAAAGGAGTTACGGATGGCGGTGAAGACGACTTTTATGGAGTTATTAAACATATCTACGAGTTGGAATACAATTACTTGGATTCAGAAAATGAAGTTGTCTTGTTTTATTGTGAATGGTATGATCCAAGTAGAGGCACAAAAATAGACAAGTCATACGGTACTGTTGAGATTCAAATGAACCGGAAATACAAAGAGTATGACCCTTTCATAATGTCAAATATTGTTAGGCAATTTTATTGTGTACCTTATCCTTCATTTGTAACACGTAAAAGAGGATGGTGTGTTGTAATAAAAACAAAACCGCAAGGTCATATTGAAAATGGCGATCAAGTAGAAGATGTTGCCTATCAAGTTGATGATGTTGATCAAATTAATGAAGTGGTTGCAGCTGAAGACATTACAAGTTTGTCTGATACAACTGTTGAGGGACATCAAGTTGAAGCATCCATATTGTTGGTTGAAAATAATGTGGATGAAGAGAATGATGAAGGGTTTGAATCCGATGACAATAATGAAGAGAATGACAAAGAGAATGAAGAAGAGTTTGAATCCGATGACAATAATGAAGAGAATGACGAAGAGAATGATGAAGAGAATGATATGGATAACGAAGATGAAGAATAACTAAACATTGAATGTAATATCTATTAAATATATATTTATGTGCTAATGAATATCTATTTATGTGTTAATGAATATCTATTAAATTTGTTAATGAATATATATTGATTTTAATAAATTTATTATATTTGTTGATGAATAATAAAATAGGTAAAATGCCACCTAAGAGTAAAGATAGTGGTAAGAAGAAGTCCCAACGTCCGAGGATAGTAGTATGTGACGCGCCTCACTCGGCCGTGTGTCCCCCCCCCCCCCCAGAGTCATGTTGATCCTATGTCTTTAGCCAGTACTCAGGCTTTTACCCCATTACTATCCTCCCACACATTCCCGTCTAGGGTACCTGCATCTTTCCAGTACTCAGGATCCAGTATGCCTTTCCCATCGACTCAAATGTCGTCATCCTTCCAACATACTGGTGTGCCCTCGTCCTTCCAGCAGGCAGGAGGACCTAGCTTTCCATTCGCACATCCTGGTGTGCCCTCGCCCAGCTTTCCATTCGCCCATACTGTTTTGCTTTCATCCTTCCACCAGACTGGAGGATCTGATTTTTCATATCCCATCCAGATGACTTCATCCTTCCAGCAAACGGGAGGATCCAGCAGTACACGTCCGACACAGGCTGGACGATCTCCTAGTCCACGTCCGACACAGGCTGGATGATCTCCCCGTCCACGCCCCACACAGGCTGGAGGCTCACGCATCCCACATCCCACACATGTACCGGCACGTGAGGTTGATGAGGCAGTTAATGAGATAGATGGAGCTAATCTTCGTGGGAGGGATGATCCCGATGAGATTCATGTCGTTGAAGGTAGATATTGGATTTGGCCCGAAGGAAGCAAGTAAGTTTCCTATTTAAAAACTTTTATAGTATGTATACATTTTCATTTTTTTGTATAAATTTATATTTAACATTTTCATTTTTTGTTTTAGTTTTGCGTCGAGTCGGACTGCTGCTAGGATTGTTAATTATATAATTCAGCAGATGTATAAATCATCTTTTAAGAGCTATGGCGAGATCAAAAATAAAGATGAATGGTTTAAAATGTTTAAGGTATTGTTATTTATTTAAGTTGTGCATTTAATTTATTTTTTTAGTTATGGTTATTTAAATGAAAATCTCATTATAATTACTTAATATTTTATTTTAATGTCATACAACATTGCAAGGGAAATGTGTGTGAGATCCGTTGAATGAAAAAATGGTTCAGAAAGTTTTCAATACCATATGCTCTAAAAGATTGTCTGATATGCTGCGGAGAGTAAGGGAGAATTATGAGCTTCACGGCATCCGTCCTAGCTGGATAGGCGAGGAGGTTTTTCAGGAGCTTGTTACATATTGGAGGACTTCAGAATTCCTGGCTAAATCAGAAACTTTTAAGAAGATGAGAGCATCTGAAAAAAGGGGGTTATGTCAATATAGTTGGAAGTATTAGTACCGCGGAGCATGCCCGACGATTGGTAAAAAATTTAAAATTTTTAAGTTACATCTTTATTCATAATATATTTTACTAATTATTTTTAATTATATTATTTAGGCTAAGGAGTTGGGGAGAAAACCATTGATGCCTGAGTTGCTTTCGAGGACCCGGACAAGGAGATTGGGAGGTTTTGTCGACGAGCGCACGAGATTGTATCTTGTAAGTAATGAAATTTATGTTGTTTATTTTTTTTTAATTTAATAAAAAAATTGTGACGTTATTTTCACGTGGCAACATATAAATTGTGGCGTGAATTTCATGTGGCAATTGATAAATTGCCACGTGAAAATCACGTGGCAAATCATAAGTTGTGGCGTGAAAATCACGTGGCAACTTTTTAATATATTTTAATTTAGTATAGTATGTACATATTTATTTCGTATAATTAAATATGCATGTAAATATTTAACTTAAATTTTTTTATTGAATATGTGTGCAGGATGATTATGATAGATTGCTTGCAATTTTTCTGGAAAATAGTCCTCAATACATGCCAGCAGAGGGGGAGCCGCTTAATGCTGATGTTGATCACTACATTGGTGTGAGGTTATTAAAGAAAAATGGCCTAATGGTTGCTTTTTTGGGGCTGAAAATTTGGCGTCCAGCTATAGAGATGGTGATCGCAATCTCTTTCAAAGAATTATAGATGGAGAGGGTGGATCGCGTCAACCAAATCTGACACGGGAACAAGCTGAAACAGTAAGGCAATTGGCGTTAAGTGAGGCGAGACGCGAAAATGAGGCCCTGAGGCAGCAACAAGCGCAGGAGATGGAGATGATGCGGAAGACGCAGTCTGATATGGAGCAACAGCATGCGCGTCAGATAGAGGGCATTATGAAGAAGCAATCTGAGATGGAGGAGCAGATGAGACGATTTATGCAAGGTGGTGAAAATTATCGTAATGTTCCTGATCCAGAGCCAGAGGGTGACGGAGTGGATGATGATTTTAATCCTGATAATTATTTTCCGAATGATGATGATGCCTCTTAAAAACATTTTGTATTTTATTTGTTTTAAATTTATATTTATGTAACTTACTCTACATTTTAATTCATTAAAATATTAGTTTTAAATTTTTAGTTTTATTTAATTGAATTTATTATATAAAATTTATTATATGAATTTATTTTATAAAATTTTATTATATAAATTATATTTTATAAATTTTATTATATAAATTTTATTATATATAAATTTTATATTATATATTTTATTATATATAAATTTTATTATATAAATTTTATTATATAAATTAATTAATTTATTATATAAAAATACAATTATACCTGCGTTATTTAATTTTTAAAAAAATAACATTCAAAGTAGTGATGTGAGACCAACGTCGCTATAAAAGTCAATATCACAGTCTCATACACCTGCCACACCTGCTCTGCGTGCAGGGAGATGTTCCTCATATAACTTTATTGCGACGTGGGAATCACGTCGCTACCTTCTGACGTGTTTTCCACGTCGCTACTGCTTTGCCACACGTGCTCCTGCGACATAGCAGCACGCGTCGCTATTGTTTGATTGTGACATGATTTTTAACGTTGCGACGTGGCATCCACGTCGCTGTAGAGCAGGTTTTTTGTAGTGAGCTCCTATTGCACGTCTAAACCAACTGATTCCATGCAGTTACAAACATAGAGTCAGCGAAGACTCTATTTGGTAATATTAGAAAAAAGAGTTTTTAGCTTTTCAGCGCATATTAACAAAAAAAAAATTGTTTGGTAACTGTCATTTAGCTTTTAGTTTGTAGTTTTTTTTACTAGTTTTTAACTTTTTTTTCTCAAAAGCTATATATATATATATATATATATATATATATATATATATATATATATATATATATATATATATATATATATATATATATATATATAAAATAGTTTTTGCGTTGTATAATTATATTCGTGTCGATTAACAAAAAAAATGTAATATTTAATTTTTTTTTAACGACATTAAAATTATATACCTTGTAATGAATTTAAAGATAGTGTCGCTAATTTCTAAATTTGTGAAACATTAAAAGATTATTAAGACGACGAAGATTCGTAATAATATTGGAGTTTTATCATAAAATAGACAACAAAATTATTTTTATTATTATTTTAGATTAATATAATTGAATTCAAAATCGTAATGATGTTATTTTATATATCTCATTAAATTTATATATAAATGTTATTATATAACTTCATTTAAATATTTATATATAATTGTTCGATATATTTTGATGTTATTTTTAATCTTAATATATATTAAATTTTTTTTGCATGTGTTTGCTAATATATATATATATATATATATATATATATATATATATATATATATATATATATATATATATATATATATATGTATATATATATATTTATTTTATAAAAATTATTTTTATTATATAATACAATAATATAATGAGATTATCAATTTCCTAATTAAGAATGTCCTTTTATGTCATTTTATATTTATCCGGTAGTATAACAACTAATTTATCAAACACTCAAATTAATTTATCAGTTATCAGCTATCAGCTATAAGTCATCAGCTACCAGCTGTAGCAACCTGCCCTAAAAATTTATAACTTAGAGAGTCGCCACCTATTCTACCAAGGCGAATAGGAAACCTACGCAGTTTAGAGATCAGGGTAAGATACTATATTCAGGTCGAGGGAAGGTGTTAGGCACCCTCAACCCTTTCCTATTGGCTTTGAATCTAAGGGTCAAGTTTTATGGCTAAAAGTTAAGGTTAATAGCTAAGGAATTGAATAGGGGAAAAATTGAGATTTAGAGGGAAGGGGACTCGCCTTGTTGCCAAGTGCCTAAGTACCTCCTTATGGAGGATCAGAGTCAACGTAGTTCGGGCACAGGGCTGTACGCGTTAGAATTGGAATTTGATTTGATTTGAAGGCTTTTTGAATGGCCTATCGTAGTTTTGGAAGTTGTGATTTGAAAGGCATTTTGAATTGCCTGATTGAAAAGGATCAAAATCCGTAGTGTCGTGGTTTAGTGTGTTTTAGATGTTTGGGCGTACAACCCTGATTTTAATTTGTACTATTAATCGCGATGATCAATAGGTTTGATCACCATAATTAACAGATTAATAAAAGCATTGCTAATTATTCTAATCGATTGGTTCGATTATCACCGTTAGCAAATTGATGTGTTTTAATAATTAATTATTGATTTTTATCGTTATCCCTCATAATCGATAGATTCGATTACAAATAATAACGAGTTTTAAAAGGTATGCTAATCATCGTAACCAATAGATTTGGTTAAAACCACTTAGCAAAATAAAATGTATTTTAATTTATATTTATTTATACGATTAAATAATTACTACCCACTGCGATCAATTGATTTAATCAAAGCGAATAATAAATTAAATTCTATTATTGTTTGGCTAAAACCTATAGAAAACCCTAATCCTAATACTTTGGCCACTGGCCAATGGGGTGAGGCAAACCCTAATACATGATAACATTTCTCGGGTTTTTATGATTTAAATAATTAACACCAATTAAATAAATTATTTGAAATAATCGAATAATCGGGAGATAAATCCTAAATCCTAATATTAGTCTAATCTTAATTTATTAAATTAATTAAACCCTAAATTTACTTCTAAAACTAAAATAGATAATATAAATAAAACAAGTTTATAAACTAATAAAATAATAAACAAAAAAAACCTGGATGATAATCCTGCGTGACAGCCTTGCAAAGGTCCATGGTATGCTTGCATCTTCCTGGGCGTTAGATTTGAATCATAGGAGATCCTATGGTTGGGAGATGAGGGAGTATCATGTATGCCTTATGTGAACCACACTGGATCCGGTGGAACCTTAATTCAGATAAAATGAAAAAAAAACCAAAGATGCCAGGGATCGAACCCCCATCTGTTAGCTGAAGATTTCGTCTTGTAATATTTGTCCTTCGAAGAAGTGGAAAATCGAAGGAAAGATGGTTACTGATGGCCATCCCTTAAAAATAAAAGAATGGCTACTGATGGCCATGCTTCGAGAATAAAGATTTCTAAGTTCGTTATGAAGATAATGAATACTGAAAGCTAGCGAAAGTATGTGTCTTCGGGGACTTAGACAAAATTTATAAAATATATTCAAGTATTACTACTTAGCGTGTTTTCGTAGTGTTTTTTACACTGCCACGCGTCGAAGACAGACTCAGGCGGGAAGATTTGAAATTCGAAGACGGTTTCGTAACTGTCCAAGTAACAGATGGCGTCGCTGGAAGTTCTTATGAGAGACGTGGCAGCAGATTAGTGTAGGACCGTTAAGGTCGAAACTAGTATAAATAGGAGTCTTAATGTTAGGATTCTGTGTGTTCATTTTGTACAAATCACTCACATATTTACTCAAGTATCAAGTGTTAAGAGAAAGAGTTCGCTGAGAAAATGTACGTATGACACCACCACTTTAATACATGTGTATTATCTTTCGTTTTCGAATATCTTTCAGAATTACTGCATTCCATTTACTTCTTGCCATTTACATTTCTGTATCTTTACTTTAATGTCATTTACTTTCGAATTACTTTCATGTCATTTATTTTCAAAGTCTTTAACGTTTCTGCATTCTAAGATTCTTTACGTTTTAACAGTCCTTTTAGTTTCATATGTTATGTTACTTATCTTTTCATTAAAATCATACTTACATATAACAAAGTGATTATCAAGATTACTTGTTCTTTAATCGAACAACGCTTATTGAAAAAGACGAATCATGAATATGGTTCAAATGAACATTGATAACAATCTTTTTGACTATGTGTCCTAGGATCAATCTAGTCGATCCTGCGAGTAACCAAATCATATTTATTATAGTTTGGAAGACTAGCGGTTGTTTACCGGAAATCACCGTAAACAAATTGGCACGCCAGTGGGACCGTGTCAAGCGGATTGTTTTAATCAATTGCTTTATTTTTGTCTAGACAATATCAAGACCTTGTATGAACCTTAGGAACGGTAAATTAACGAACAGTGCACAACCGATTCCCAAACGAAGGTACAACAGGAAAATGGTCGTTACGGCCAGTGCAGGGGGTGATCAAGATCCCCCACAAGGTTCAGGATCAGGAGCGGCAAATTTGACTTCCACTCAAGGAACACGGGATACAACGGGTCCAAATGGATCGAGACCTGCAGATAATTCCCAGGCTATGCCTGAAAATAATACAGGACCCTCAGGGACTATTCCAGTTTCAGTGTCGACAACCGCACCCTCATCCACAAGTGCAGAGGACGTACCGTTTTCCTCGACAAATGCTGCAAACAATTTGTTTGGTCAAGGCACGAATTCTGCTTTCGAATGGAGACCAAATAATCCATATGGAATGCCATACCAATATGGAACAGGCGTACGAGGGGCAGGACCTATATATGCCCCAACTAACAATGCGACATTTTCACCGAATGTTGGTTCAGTGGGTCGAAGTGCACACAACACTAGTTTTTCTACCCAGATGCCCCACTTTACCACAAATAACCAAGCAGCATTTCGACAAGAAATGGATGCAAGCAACCATGATATGCTAGGGGCTTTGGCCAGAGAATTGACTTCAATTTTAAACCCACTAGTGACAAATATTGCTACTACAAATAGGGAAAACGTGGAGACTTTCCAAAAGATATCATCTCAAATGAATCGAATGGCAGAGTTCATGGGAGTAACACCACCTAGAAGGAAAGACAAACAACCTTCGAATCAAGAAGAGAGGCCCATTATGGAACGTGTACAAGATATAGTTCCGTTATCTAGGACAGCCACTAGGGATGTAGGCCCCTCACGAAGAACAGAGACGATCGAAGGAACTCCAGTAATTAACTTAGAGGCTTCAAATCAAAGAACCATCCCCGTTCGACAGGAAACGGAGGAGGAGCGACCCAGATTAAGGGTTGTGGGTAGGAACGAACACCCAGATGAGGTTGTCCAAAGAGTCAGAAGAGAAAATCTGGCTACAGAAAATAACTTAACTGCCATGATAGAAAGGGTTATGGCCAATAATGGCCTTAGTACTGGACTTAGACGTCCAAATTATACATCCCCTATATCAGATTATATCATGCAGACAGAATTGCCTAGGGGCACTAAGGTACCCAAATTTACAAAATTTTCAGGCGAAACTAATGAGTCAACGGTGGAACATATTGCTAGATATTTGACAGAAGCAGGAGACTTAGCGGGAAACGAGGATTTAAGGATCAAATATTTCCCTAGTTCGCTGACAAAAAATGCCTTCATTTGGTTTACTACTTTGCCACCAAATTCGATAGATGCGTGGGCATACTTAGAAAGGTTGTTCCATGAGCAATTCTATATGGGCCAAACTAAGATAAGTTTGAAAGAATTGGCCAGTGTTAAGAGAAAATTCACAGAAACAATTGATGACTACTTGAATAGGTTCCGTCTGTTGAAATCAAGGTGTTTTACAACAGTCCCAGAGCATGAACTTGTCGAGATGGCTGCGGGTGGTCTAGATTATTCAATAAGAAAGAAACTAGATACCCAATACCTTAGGGACATGGCCCAATTAGCAGACAGGGTTCGACAGGTCGAACGTCTGAAGGCAGAAAAAGTTAGGGCAAATAAAAGTTATAAGAAGGAAAGGGTAGCGTACGTCGAAGCCGAGGACGCTGATGATGAGTCTTTCAATGACTCATATAGCCCTGAAGAAGTCGAAATAGACTTGGCTGAGTTGAAAGAGGCGCCACCTTATGCCTGCAAATTGCTAAATCCTGCAAATGGAAAAAACCCAGTAGAAAACGATAAGAATGATAGGTTCCCTAAGAAAACTTATACATTCGACGTTACCAAGTGTGATGAAATATTTGATTTACTGGTAAAAGATGGCCAAATGATACTGCCTCCAAATTCCAAAATTCCTCCGTTGGAACAACGGAAGAAAAGAGGTTTTTGTAAATATCATGGTTTTTTAGGCCATAAAACTTCTCAATGTTTTCTTTTCAGGGATCTAATTCAAAATGCTATCAATGATGGAAGGTTGAAGTTTGCTGACAAGACCAAGAGTCACATGAGGGTCGATACCAATCCCCTGAACATTGCTGACGCTAGCCTCTGTGAGGTAGAAGATATCAACATGGTGGAGGCATCTGAAGTCGAAGTTGTGGAAACTAAAACAATGTTCAATGGAAAGCAGGCTACTGAAAGCCTAAATGGTGACATAGTCTTCAATACTGATGTTGAAGAATCTTCCAAGACAGAGATAACTGAAGCATCGAAGGAAGAAAACAGTGAGGCCACTGAAGACCTCAGGATGAAACTCCAGAAAATCCAAATCTCTGAAGTTCCTCCAGCAGTGGTTAACATGGTCAGCGCCAGACGCCCAGTGTCTGAGTTTGGCGAACTAGAGACATGGCTGACGAGGCAAAATGGGGGCATCGAAGTTCCTCCAAAAACTGAGAGCCTCAAAGACTACCTCTGGAATTGCCATGAGAGAAATGGTGGTAAACAATGGATGTGTCCAAGGTGTTCGATCATGCTGAATCGAAAGGTCGAAGCCAACTTCGAAAGGGCTCGACGTGAAAGATGGGAACACCCAGGAAGAGAGCCAAATCCCCTACTACAACTGTACCCAAGGATGGAGGAAAGCTTAGTAGGATTTTTGGTCAGATGCCACAAAGGAAACACTGAAGTTGCTCTGTGCCCCAGATGTGGGGCAGTCTATGATGAAATGCTAGCACGATCATTCGAACGTGTGTACTGCTACATGAGTCGAGAAACTCAGGGGTTGCGTCCTAACCTGTACGGTTTCGACATATGGACTCCAACAGAGAGGCCTGATAGCCCACACCCCAGAGCTCGAAGGGTAACATTCAAAATCCCCGCAGATGCACCCAGGGATAGGTGGGTGCAAGCTGATGCAAGAACCAACAAATGGCGAAGTTGGGACCAAGGAGGGAGAACTGCAATGGCATATAGGAAACAATTTCAAAGGCCAGGTCGAGAGGCGTATCGATTGGAGAATTATAAAGGAAAAAATCCTATGTCTCGGTCCCAGTGGAGAAGGCATCAGAGAATAAAAAAGGCTCAGAAGGAATACAGGCCAAGAGAAACTGGAGAATCTAGTAGCAACCAAGTCCCACACCAGGGGGCAAAGTCAAACAAACCTCCGGTGGAACGCAGATTATTCGAAGCTGAAAAACTCTTGGATGAAGAAGAAAAGATGCGTTCAAATTCCTGGAAAGAAGAGGATAGAATGACAAATGATTTTGATTCTGATGGAGTGTCATCTATAAACTTGAATTGCAATGTTGTATCCGTACTCCCTCACGAGTTTAATCAGGAAACTGAAGTGGAAGACTGTGAAGAGGCTGATATCGAAGAAATGGCAAAACACAGACCTGTGTGTTACTATGTGCTGAATAATGGTGCAGTTGAAGAACAGAATGCTTTCTTCGAAAGGCCTGATGAGGGTATGCGAAATCATTTGAAGCCACTCTATATCAGGGCAAAGATTGAGAATGTTGGCATTAATAAAGTCCTAGTTGATGGGGGAGCAGCAGTGAACCTAATGCCTCAATACATGCTAAAGAGAATTGGTATGTTCGATACGGATATAAGGCCACATAACATGGTTTTATCTAACTACGAAGGCAAAATAGGACAAACACTGGGAGTCGTTCAGGTCAATTTGACAGTAGGCTCAGTTACCAGGCCAACTATGTTCATGGTTATACCAGCAAAAGCAAACTACAACCTTTTGCTTGGTAGGGAATGGATTCATGGGGTAGCAGCTGTGCCCTCAACAATGCATCAGAGGGTGACAATTTGGAGGGAAGATGGTATAGTGGAGAATATCGAAGGTGATCAGAGTTACTATATGGCTGAAGTCAACCAGGTGAATAAAACCAACTTCGATAGGAACCTGGCAAACATAGGCCCTTGTCATGCTGCAGAAGAAATGTATACCCCAAATAAGAATGCATTGTACTATTTAACTTTACACCCAAATGGATTCCAATGGGATAGAGAGATCATGGATGGTCCAGCAGATACAGCACCATTGGAGAATTATCCGACAGTACGGCCAACAGGCTGGGACGATGACATTAATCATGTCTGAGTCTTCGTTCTTCGAAAAGATTTCGGCCTATGTGGCCGAGAACAAAAGGAAGGCGGCTCTCGAAGCCGAACTATCAGATACAAAGATAGATGCAGTTCTAACCAAAGAAGGAATAACAGAATTGGAGATACGTACGAGTTTCGAACTCTCTGAAGACACGGCTCCAGACGAAGAGATCATAAGAGAAGAACCAAATCAAAGGTTAGATGCAATATACGACGAGGAACCTTTGGGATTCGAAAAAGACCCAATGGCGTCGAACATAAAGATGTTGGCCCAAGATCCACTTGAAGAAGTAAATCTTGGAGACAATGATCAAAAAAGGATAACATATATCAGCGCAAAACTAGAACCAGAATTAAAAGCAACGGTCATCAAAATGCTGAAAGAAAACAGAGATTGTTTTGCTTGGGATTATGATGAGATGCCTGGTCTAGGAAGAGACTTAGTCGAATTAAAATTACCAATAAAAGAAGGGAAGAAGCCTATAAAGCAAACTCCCAGAAGATTCGCGCCAGAGATTCACTCGAAGATTAAAGCAGAGGTCGAAAGGCTCTTGCGTTGCAAATTTATCCAAACTACAAGGTATGTTGAATGGATTGCTAATATAGTACCTGTAATTAAAAAGAATGGCTCATTAAGAGTATGCATAGACTTTCGTGACCTTAATGCAGCTACTCCTAAAGACGAGTATCCCATGCCTGTAGCAGAAATGCTAGTAGACTCAGCCGCAGGTTTTGAGTATTTGAGCATGTTGGATGGATATTCGGGATACAATCAAATCTTTATAGCAGAAGATGATGTATCCAAAACAGCATTTCGTTGCCCAGGGGCAATAGGCACTTACGAATGGGTTGTGATGCCTTTTGGTTTGAAAAACGCTGGGGCAACTTATCAAAGAGCAATGAATTCTATATTTCATGACTTTATAGAAACATTCATGCAAGTATATATAGATGACATTGTGGTAAAATCTACCTCGGGTATGAGTCATCTCGATCATCTGAGCCAATCATTCGAAAGAATGAGGAAATATGGCTTGAAGATGAACCCCCTCAAATGTGCTTTCTTTGTGCAGGCAGGTGATTTCTTGGGTTTCGTAGTCCACAAAAAAGGGATAGAAATTAACCAGAACAAGACAAAAGCCATTATGGAAACCAAGTCTCCATCCACGAAGAAAGAACTACAATCATTATTGGGTAAGATAAATTTCTTAAGGAGATTTATCTCTAACTTGAGTGGACGCACGCAAGCTTTCTCACCTCTACTACGGCTTAAGCAAGGAAAATTTGAATGGCGTGCTGAACATCAAGAAGCTTTCGATCAGATAAAGCAATACTTGACTTGTCCACCAATTCTGTCTCCCCCAAATGGGAAGAAGCACATGCGCCTATACATTTCAGCGTCAGATAAAACAATAGGCAGCATGCTGGCACAAGAAGATGAGAATGGCATCGAAAGAGCCATTTATTACTTAAGTAGAGTACTCAATGATGCAGAGACTAGATATACTGATATAGAAAAGCTCTGCCTTTGCTTGTATTTCTCCTGTATCAAACTTAAGTATTATATAAAGCCAGTTGATGTTTACGTTTCATCTCATTGTGATGTTATTAAACATATGTTATCTAAGCCAATACTACATAGTCGAATTGGCAAGTGGGCTTTGGCCCTTACTGAATATTCATTAATATTTCAGCCTCTCAAGGCAATGAAAGGTCAAATTGTGTCAGACTTCATTGTCGACCATGCGGTGGTTGAGAATCATCAGCATTATGTGGACTTAAAACCTTGGAAGTTATACTTCGATGGTTCAACACATAGAGAGGGTACTGGAGTTGGAATGTTGATAATTTCTCCTGATGGAATTCCAACAAAGCTCAAGTATAAAATCGAAGGTCCATTATGCTCCAACAATGAAGCTGAATACGAAGCATTAATTGCTGGACTTGAGGCTTTGTTAGAATTGGGGGCAACCAGAGTCGAAATTAAAGGAGACTCCGAATTGGTCATCAAACAATTGACAAAGGAGTACAAGTGTATCAAAGAGAATTTGATCATGTATTTTGTCATTGCAAATAGGCTACTCAAGAGATTCGAATATGTGGAATTAAAACACGTATCAAGGGTGAATAACCAGGAAGCAAACGACTTGGCACAATTAGCTTCAGGATATAAAGTATCAAAAGAAAAGTTGGAGGAATTGATTGAAGTAAGAGGAAGAGCAATGTCGACTAAACTTTCTCCAAGTGATCTAGAGAACTCACAATTGGGTTATGCCAACAAAGAAGAATTCGAAGTACTAAATATAGACTCGTTGGCAGACACAGATTGGAGGAGTCCAATTATTAACTATCTGAAAAATCCTTCGACGGATACAGATAGGAAAATCAAGTATAGAGCCTTGTCATATTTCCTGATGGGAAATGAATTGTTCAAGAAAACTCCTGAAGGGGTATTGTTGAAATGCTTGGGTGAAGCAGAAGCATACTTGGCTCTGTCGAACGTACATAGTGGGGCATGTGGTGCACATCAAGCAGGGCACAAAATGAAATGGCTCTTGTTTCGTTATGGGATGTATTGGCCTTCGATGTTAAAAGATTGCATAGAGTTTGCGAAAGGGTGCCAAGAGTGCCAAGAACATGCAGGTATCCAACACGCTCCAGCAAACGAATTAAGTACGATAGTAAAACCGTGGCCTTTTAGGGGATGGGCATTAGATTTGATTGGAGAAATTCACCCCAAGTCATCTAAAGGTCAAAGGTACATTTTGGTAGGAATAGACTATTTCACAAAATGGGTCGAAGCAATACCACTGGCAAATGTGGATCAAGAGGTTGTGATTGAGTTTATTCAGAAACATATTATATATAGGTTTGGAATCCCAGAAAGTATAACAACCGATCAGGGATCAGTCTTTACTGGACGAAAAATGCAAGACTTTGCCAGAGAAATAGGTTTCAAGTTATTTACTTCTACACCTTACTACGCTCAAGCAAATGGACAGGTTGAAGCAGCAAACAAAATAATAATTGGCCTTATTAAGAAACATGTGGGAAAGAAACCCAAGAATTGGCATAAGACTTTAGATCAAGCACTCTGGGCTTGTCGAACATCTCCAAAAGAAGCTACAAATACAACTCCTTTCCAGTTGACATTTGGACATGATGCAGTACTCCCAATTGAGATATATTTGCAATCGGTAAGAATACAAAGACAAGCAGACATTCCTCCCAACGTGTACTGGGAGTTAATGATGAATGAGTTAGTAGATTTGGACGAAGACAGACTTCGAGCACTGGAAATGATAAAAAGGCAAAAGGAAAGAGTGTCCAGAGCATACAACAAAAAGGTGAAAGGTAAAACTTTTGTTAATAATGACTTAGTTTGGAAAGTTATTTTACCTATAGATCGAAAGAATCAGGCACTTGGTAAATGGTCCCCACATTGGGAAGGACCCTTTCGAATCTTAAAAGTATTTTCGAACAATGCTTACGAAATTGAAGAGTTAGCAGAAGATCGTAGGATCTTAAGAGTAAACGGGAAATATTTGAAGAGATATAAACCAAGTATGTACGAAGTAAAGATTGCAAAAACGTAGATACTCAGGGTACTACGAAAGCCAAAATGGTCAGGCATGTGTCAAAACATATATGTCACATTGATCAAAATGGCTTTACAATCAGAATAGATTGTTAAATGGAAGGAAAAGAGTCTAAAGAGACACCAAAATATTTTTCATTCATAATAGGAGTACGTGCATTACAAAAGGATCCAAAGAACAGGATCTGAGATTACAAAAGAAAAAAAGCATAAAAAAAAACCTAAGATAAAAACTTGCTAGTTAATCCTTTGGTCTAAACCTTCCAAGGACAGCACAGGCGAGGGTTCAGCTTCGAACATATCCATGGCTCCAGAAATGCGCATCCTCTTCACTACACCTTTCCTAAGGAAAATGTAACTGAGGAGTCTCCCGTATGGAAGACAGGTCACACTCCCTTGACGGTTGACACCAATAGAGACAGCCTTAACAAGTCCTTTAAAGATCATCAAAGGAATGTTAATTTTCTTCCCTCGAAGACCACAGAGGATAAACTCCAAGTCTTCAACCATGATGTTGTTTTCATCAATCCTCCGAGGTTGAAAGTTTCCCACGAGCATCTGGTGCCAGATCCTGATAACTTTGGCACTGAAGCGGTCGTTATCCATAAGAGTTCTCAACATGAGATGAGTAGTCATGTTGAAACTGTTGTCATCAAAAGTTTCCCCAGAGTTACTGCATCTCATTAGGTTGGCAATAGTGGTGGGAGTGATGCTAAGACGAGCATGTCGAATAGCAGAATCAATGGTGGTCCTACCTTCAGGATCTATGCGTAGGGACGCATTCATCCAGAATTCTGCCAACATGTTGGGGTAGATAGCACCCTCCAAGACTTCTTCAAAATAGAAGTCCAGTTCTTGATTGACAAAGAGGGTTTCGATGTTGATGAAGTTACGAACAAGTTCATCCTCAGAAAGTCTGAACTCGTTCTTGAGGAGGGCTTTGATGTTATTAAAGGAAAGAGGTCCAGCCATTGCAAGGAAAAGAAAGGTTTTTGAGAAAGAAGTTGTGTGTTTTCTTTTTCTGTGTTTAGTTTGGAGAGAAAGCGCATGAATGAAGAAATGAAGGCAATATTAGACCCTTTATATAGACTGGGGATACTGAAGGGTGGTTTTAAATTGTTAATGATTGATTGGACTGCGTTTGGTTTTCCAAAGAGAGAAGTTATGGCTTCCGCCGTTTCCCGCCCTTGGAAGTTGAGAAGTAATCATGAAACTGATGCACGCACGTCTTAAATTGACGTTTTGGAGAAAGTGACGTCACTGTTCAATAATGATTATGGCTAGAGAAGTGGAAACGTCAAGTCTAGAGGCAAGGATGCTGCGAAGGATGTTCAGGGTCTATACGTTGCATTAAATAAAAGCACTGTAGAAAATCTAAAGATATATTTTGGCAGAAATTGAAAGATTCGCTAAAGTAGTGCTGGCGAACATTGTAGATATAAACGAAGAAAATAGAAGTCAAGCATACAAATAGATGTTTCTACAAAAGCTTCGATTACAAAACGAAAATGCAACAAGTTACAGGATTGGAGACAGCTAGTTAAAATCCTCAGGGAGATTGTTTTTAATCTTCAAGTATTGAGTTTCCCACGAAGACATACGAAGCTCAATTAGTGCCCGTTGTTTCTTCAATCTTTCGATCTCTGGCACTAATTTCTGTGCAGTCTCGAAATGTTTAATCCCCGACTGCACCACTTCGAGCAAATCCTGTTGGTTGGATTTTTGTATGGCTGCCTGACAACGTTCAGCTTCCTTTATCTTGTCCTCAAGTACCTTTATCTCTTGTTTCCAGGAGTTGATGTTCTTCTCATAATCATCAAAAGCCTTCTGATTTTCTGAATGCTTAAGCTTGAGGGCCTCACCTTGTTTCGTTGCATCCACAGCAGAGTTCCATGAAGAGTCATGAGAGGCCATTGTCTCAGATAGCTCTTTTTCGACATTTTGCTTTCGAAGAATGTTGGCCTGGAGTTGATCAATCAGAGAACCTAGCAGAACAATTACCTCTGAAACTTCTGTGGAGACTTGAAGCAAATCTACTTTCTTTAAAAGTTGATTTAAGTTGTGACTCTTAATAGGTTCCCGGCTGAGAACATCCACAAGATTGACCCCAAAGAATCTCTCTTTTATTTGTCGAAGGAGGCTAGGAATATCTTCCTTGTCACTAGATTCTACAGTCACAGCTGGAGAGACATCAAGTTCCGAAGGCGAAGAAGTATTCACATTCATGATAGCCTTTAGGAAACTAAGAGGATCAGTTTGCTTAAGTTGTTCCAGCTCCGAAGGAGTAGGCTTCGCAGGGGCAAGCGTCGAAGTTGTCCCAGGAATGGCTTCTGTATCAAGAGTCGAAGTTCCTTGAGGATCTTGTTTTTCTGGTTTAGAAGTCTCCTCCATAGCATCTTGCTCCGATGCAGTATCTTCGCTGTCATGTGGTTGTAGGTTCACATTGTCGCTGCCTGAGAATGGGTGATCTTCTTCCAAATTTTTGTCTTGGTGAGTAGGTGGGGATTCGTCAGTGGATTGGCTTTCTTCGATTGGTTCATTAGGCAATATGGTGGCGATTGGCCTAGCATCTTCGAAGACTGGGGAGAGAACATGAGTTTTGTTTTGAGAGGTATCTGTATTAAACGGAGCAGAGTTAGTCATAAAGATAAGCCTTTGAGGGGTTTATTGACGAAAGTTAAAGATTGGCGATTACCGTAAAGTTTGTCAACATTAATGGTAAGGCCATGATCCTTAAAACCTGAAGTGGCAGTGCCAGCATCATCCTGCAATAACAAGGTAAAATGTCAGTTCAATCATTTAGTTAAAATTACAGGATAATATGTGGGGTGAAACCCAAATACCTTGGTTGGGATATTATCTGGACTTGAATTATGACTTTCAACAACGAAAGCATTGCTGGCAACTTTCAAAGGAGATTCTTCAGAGGATGCCTTATCGCCAGGAGAAGCAGCTTTAGAGGGACTTATCTCTTTCCCTTTTCTTGAAGGGGTAACAGCTTTTTGTTTCTTCCTGTGTCCTTGTCTAGTACGAGGAGGGGATTTATCTTCGCCATCTGAGGCAGCTGTCGAAGAAACTTTCCGCTTCGAACCTGTTGGGGGTTTCGAGCTCTGGAAAATAGATGATAAGTAAGATGAGTACTACTCACAGATTGTACAAGATTAAGAATATGAGATGGGTATGTACCGTGGGCTTCTTGTCAGTGACGATGGAGTCACTCTCACTTGGTTTGTTGCTCTTAGATGTCCCAGAATCCTTTTGGGCAGGAGCTTCCTTAATCTTCCTCCTTCGTGCAACAGCTGTAGTTGAAACTGAAATCAGTATATCAGCAAAGAAAAGAAAAGTCAGTCGAAAAGATTGTCTGAATCCAAACCTTCAGGTATTGGAGTCAAGACACGAACATGTTCAAGATCTATATGTAGATGTCCTTTGAAAGTATCCAAGGTATGCTTAGTCGGAACCACTCGTTCGGCGCGTTTTTTAGTACTGTTTTGAAGGTCTTTTAGAACGTTGCCACACACAAACCAATTTGGAAAAGGAGGGCTCAAAGCCACACCAAAATCCGCACTTGGCAGTGGAGGGAATTTTGGAGGATTAAGTTTGAAAGCCACTTCATAACGTAGTTCTGGTCGAACATACGAGGGCAATTTCAACTTATCCAGTTTGGCGGAAAACTTTTCGCGCAAAATGACTGCAGCCTCACGAACGGTCCGACTAAGATCATCAGGCCTGTAGATAGTTTCAAAGAATTTTTGAAAAGCTTGGATTTCTTTAATATGAGTTGAAGTACCTTTGTGAAAATTCTCCTGCACATCAGCAAAAGCTGCAGTTAGTTCTTGAGCAAGACTATCGGCATCAAAGATTTGGGAGCTATAATAATCCGTCCACCATTGGTGAAAATCTGGTGTAGAGTAAAAAGCAGGTTCGAAAGGAACAGGAGAAAAATTGGTGGTGCCAACGTATTTGTTGATTTTTGTTTCACATTCTCCTTCAGTCAAGTACAAGGTATGGAAACACATATGGCTCCTTTTCTCATATAAGCACTTGGGTTTTATTTGAACCAACCCAAACTGTCTCGAGACCAAATTTGGTTGATAGCACACGAGAATACATTGACCTTTTGATGGTCGAAGGCGATGAGAAAATAACCTTGGAGTCAGAAAGGCTTTCCAAATTTCCATAGACTCAGTTTGTTGATCCTGAGATGTTGATGGGAATTTTCGAGTAAACCATTCGGGACCTATTGTTCTGTGTACAAACGGGGCCATAGAAGGATCGAACTGATTACGCTGGGCAAACATCATTGAATACGCCAGAAAGTGTTCACGAAGCTTCCCAGTTTCTTCTTTTGGAGTCAGGTAAGCTAACCTGGTCCCTTCTATAGTTCGATTCTTGATTTTGCTATCTTCCTCATTGACGTTTCCTCGAAAGGGAAGATGAGTTTCGAATGTAGCGTTAAGCCACAGTTGCAATAGCCAGAAAGGACCAGCATAAAGCAAAGTACCGGATTTGTAATTCTTGGTAAGGTTTGCAGCTTCGCTGAGGTTTTCATAAAGAAACCCTAAAAGCAGTTGGCTGAGGTTGAGCTTTTTTCCAGCATGCAACTGATTAGCCATGCAAAGGTATCTCTTTGCAACTTGTATGGATCTTGAGCAGAAGGCACATCGTGAGAGCCATAGCGCTAAGAAAGCAATATGCTCTTCATCGGATACTGCCGTTTCGGTGGTGATATGGTGCTTCTGGATGAATGCAGTATAAGTGACTATCGAGTCATTAAAACCAATAGTATCAGTATCCATCTCATTGGGATCGAAGGTTTCGCCAGTTGGTCGAAGTCCTGTAATCGCAGCCACATCGAAAAGAGTGGGGGTAACCATTCCACATGGGAGATGGAAAGTGTTGTGAGAAGCATCCCAAAAGTGAACCGCTGCTACTAGCATGGGTTGGTTATATTCTAAGCCTGTTTTTGACAGTTGAATCAAATCGTATATTCCTAACGATTTCCAGAAGGATTCTTTCTGTTTCTCTACTTTTTCTAACCAGGCATAGTACAAATCAGGATCTTTGGCTAAGGGAATTGACCTAAACACTTTTACAACGTTGGTCATATAGTTTAACCTAATTTTCGTCAAAGCCAAAGGGGTTACAGTTGAAGTTTCTTCAATGTTAGCAGATTTTCCTGAGGGAGAACAGCCATCTTCATCTATCTTAGTTTTGCTAACTAATGGTCTAGTCTTGTAATAAGCAGGGAAGAATCTATTCAGAGATGAAATATTTTCACCTGGTAACGGACCCATAAAAGCAAGAGATTTTCCAGAAAGTTCAAAGGGAATGATTACCTGGGAAGCGTAAATAGCGCGTACTTCTTCGGTGTTAGGGTTTGGAATGTGCTCTTGTTCCCCAGACCGTGTTGTTGATTGGAGCTTCAGAACAGGTTGAAGAACATTTGAAGATGAAGCCATAGAGAGATTTTGATTAAGAAAGCAAGATTTTGAAAAGATTGAGGATGTTGGTTTTTCTGTTGAAGAAGATGAAGAAATAGGAATGAAAGGTTGTATAGAAGTGCAAGACCAAGTATTTAAAGGTTTAACGGAAACCCTTTTTAAATCTTTTGGGTAAAACCCAAAGAACACGTGGCGGCTGGTGATTTAATCCGACGGTGGTTGAGTAAATTGGCTTCACTCCTAGTATGTAGGAGTAATGATCAAGAAGTAAGGTCAAAAACGTGGGAATGTAAGTTATGAGAAGACATCTTTGAAAATGACAAGACGTTTCGGGAATAGGGTCATCAATGATTATGACGTTAGTCAGCAGTCTTGGAACTCTCAAAGATCAATAAGAAACGAAATCTTATGATGACAAGAAACGCCTATTTCTGTTGATTTTCGAAACAGGCATTTATTGGGGGCAATTTGTTAGCTGAAGATTTCGTCTTGTAATATTTGTCCTTCGAAGAAGTGGAAAATCGAAGGAAAGATGGTTACTGATGGCCATCCCTTAAAAATAAAAGAATGGCTACTGATGGCCATGCTTCGAGAATAAAGATTTCTAAGTTCGTTATGAAGATAATGAATACTGAAAGCTAGCGAAAGTATGTGTCTTCGGGGACTTAGACAAAATTTATAAAATATATTCAAGTATTACTACTTAGCGTGTTTTCGTAGTGTTTTTTACACTGCCACGCGTCGAAGACAGACTCAGGCGGGAAGATTTGAAATTCGAAGACGGTTTCGTAACTGTCCAAGTAACAGATGGCGTCGCTGGAAGTTCTTATGAGAGACGTGGCAGCAGATTAGTGTAGGACCGTTAAGGTCGAAACTAGTATAAATAGGAGTCTTAATGTTAGGACTCTGTGTGTTCATTTTGTACAAATCACTCACATATTTACTCAAGTATCAAGTGTTAAGAGAAAGAGTTCGCTGAGAAAATGTACGTATGACACCACCACTTTAATACATGTGTATTATCTTTCGTTTTCGAATATCTTTCAGAATTACTGCATTCCATTTACTTCTTGCCATTTACATTTCTATATCTTTACTTTAATGTCATTTACTTTCGAATTACTTTCATGTCATTTATTTTCAAAGTCTTTAACGTTTCTGCATTCTAAGATTCTTTACGTTTTAACAGTCCTTTTAGTTTCATATGTTATGTTACTTATCTTTTCATTAAAATCATACTTACATATAACAAAGTGATTATCAAGATTACTTGTTCTTTAATCGAACAACGCTTATTGAAAAAGACGAATCATGAATATGGTTCAAATGAACATTGATAACAATCTTTTTGACTATGTGTCTTAGGATCAATCTAGTCGATCCTGCGAGTAACCAAATCATATTTATTATAGTTTGGAAGACTAGCGGTTGTTTACCGGAAATCACCGTAAACAAATTATCTTCTTGGTTACAAGTTGTTTTGTCTTGCCAAGTGCACTGCTTTTGTATGCTGTTAGTAATATGAGACACAGAAAATAAATATGAAAATAAACACCATTGATAGAAAATCAAACAACCAGCGCGTGGGTCCCATTAGCTGTTTGCGCATCCAATCAGAGTTTGAGAAGACCAGAGTAGCAGCGTTGACTGACCAATCGCGCTCCTTGGGAACGCCACGCACGCTCTGACCTCCATCCTGGTTTTTCAGACCCACCGTGTGCGGCGGTTTCCGCCTCCTTCTCCGATTGGCGCGATAGCCACACCTGCAAAATATGGAGAATAACATTCCAAGATTAACCCTACCCCCCCTAAACCAAGGCCTGTGAATCTGATCGTGGCCTCTGTTTTGGCTGACAATCGCTGTAGCAAGGGATACGACGAAGCAGAAGCTTCGTGCCCTAACCATGGCAGGTGATGATTCACGCCACGAAACACCCATGTTTTACGTCCATCCTGCCCCAAATAGCTTTATGAACGCAACTATGCACCTGCAACTTGTTAGTTCTTCGTGAATCAGCGAATGTAAGTTTCAAAAAACGTACCTTGGGTGCAAATGAGTACCACGATTCTGGGGACGCTTAAGATATCATAAAGACCTGGCCTGATTCCTGGGAGCCTTAGGAATGCGAATCACCGCTTGAAATTGATGTGGAAGTCCTAGAAATCGAACACCAGTTTTCTCACTTTTCTTGGAATTTTGTATCTTTAAACCCTAGCTCCCTTTGCTCCTCTTTTCCTCCCCCCTCTCCTTGTCCATATTTTAGAATATATATGCCTCCCTTTAGGGTTTCTTTTTGGGCTTGGTCTCTTGTTTTAAACCCTTAAAATATTAGAGAAAGTTATCACACCAAAGTTGCTATTTTTGAAGTATCTCCTTATGCCCTAGCTTTGCACGTTTTTGTGGACCCTCATGGCGTTAATTGGGCTGCAAATATGATCCAATACCAAAGCATAGATTTTATCCATCTATTTTATATTTTTATTTAATTTATTTGCATTTTAATTTGAATAAAATTCAAATAAATATAATAAAAATGATGAAAATATGGGGATGGATTTAGAGGTCTTCATATGGGTCATGAATATGTTTGAAGTGAAAATCTTAGGCCCATTAGTTCAAAAACCAAGTTTTGAGCAATTAGGGTTTCATGCATATCTTGAAAATTGCCCAACTTCAACCATGCGCATCTCTCTCAATTTTAATCATATGAATGCGTTCTTGATCATTTTAGAAAGCCCAAAGTGTCCTCTAAATGACCCTTTTTGTTTCATCTTGATTGAAGCTTCCATGCTCAAGTTATGAGCTTTGACTCAAAAGGTGTTTTTATTGACTTTTAAAAGGGACTTGTAATGTTTTTGTCCATATCTCCCAAAAGGTGCATTTATTGATCTTGGGCTAAACATCAAAGTTGTAGAGGATGAAATTTCCTTGAGAATAGGCTTTGGTTGGAGAATTTTTGACAAACCATGCGAGAGTTATGACCGGTCAAAGTTGAGTTGACTTTCCCCTATAAAAAACCCTAATTTGAACCTTTTCTTTGTTCATTTCCGAGTTTTTATTAATGGATCATGATCAACCTTTGATCAAATGATGGATATCACTTCAAATACTTGATGTTGACCAAAAGTCAGGATTTTTGACTGTACTTTGACTATAGTTGACTTTTAGGTCAACATAGTCGATTATTGATCACCTGAGCCTTTGAATGGGAATGCCTTGGGATTGAAGTTTGATAATTGACATGGAGATACTTTGATATATGTGAGACACCTTGAGATCCATTTGAGGCCTTGAATATTCACAATCCTTTGATAAAATGAAAACCCTAGTTTTGGAGATCTTTGATTAGGAGAGAGTGACCTGAATAAGCCTTTGAAGCTTGAGCCATTGAAGATGAATAGAGGAGGGCAAATTTTGGGGTATGACAGCTGCCCCTGTTCAATCTTCTTGAACCTGAAGAGGTAGAAGATGATTGGACACTGAAATGCCCTGAAATTTGCTTGCGTAGGGAAGGAGTTCCGCGGGAGATGGGCTTATAGATGCCACCCATTTACCTGGCAGGATATTTGTCTAAAGCATATGCTTTTCATACCTGGATCATTTGATTGTATCTGGGGAGAGAGGAAATAATGTCTTACATAAGACTACCTGAAGAGGCTCCTGAATAGGGTGTATCGAAGGTTGATGCGAAGAAGCTTAGGCTTTGAACAATGCTTAGGAAGAATGTCTTGGAGAAGACTAACTGAGGAGTTCTTTAAAAGAACTAAGCGTGTCTTAGAAAAGAATGGATAAGCATTTAAGAAGGCTACCTAGAAAGGCATGATATGTCTTAAATAAAACTCACCTAGAAAGGCTCCTAAAAAGATATGGAACGTCTTGAACAGGACTACCTAGACAGGTTATGGTACGTCTTAAACAGGACTCACCTGGAAAGGCTCTTAGATAGGATACGGAATATCTTAAACAAGACTTACCTAGAGAGGTTCCTATAAAGGGAATGATACGTTTTAAACAAAACTATCTAGAAAGATTCCTATCAAGGGAACGATATGTTTTAAACAAAACTATCTAGAAAGATTCCTATAAAGGGAACGATATGTTTTAAACAAAACTAATCTAGAAAGATTCCTATAAAGGGAACGATATGTTTTAAACAAAACTAATCTAGAAAGATTCCTATAAAGGGAACGATATGTTTTAAACAAAACTAATCTAGAAAGATTCCTATAAAGGGAACGATATGTTTTAAACAAAACTACCTATAAAGGTTCCTATAAAGGGCACAATACGTTTTAAACAAAACTACCTAGAAAGGTTCCTATAAAGGATATGGCATGTTTTAAACAAAACTATCTAGAAAGATTCCTATAAAGGGAACGATGTGTTTTAAACAAAACTATCTAGAAAGATTCCTATAAAGGTACATAAGACGTTTTAAACAAAACTACCTAGAAAGGTTCCTATAAAGGACATGAAACGTTTTAAACAAAACTACCTAGAAAGGTTCCTATAAAGGACATGAGACGTTTTAAACAAAACTACCTAGAAAGGTTCCTATAAAGGACATAAGGCGTTTTAAACAAAACTACCTAGAAAGGTTCCTATAAAGGACATAAGGCGTTTTAAACAAAACTACCTAGAAAGGTTCCTATAAAGGACATAAGATGTTTTAAACAAAACTACCTAGAAAGGGTTCCTATAGAGGACATGAGACGTTTTAAACAAAAATACCTAGAAAGGTTAGGATATGTCTTAAATAAGACTGCTTGGGAAGGTTAGGATAATTGTCTTGGACAAGACTACCTGGAGAGGTGAGAAATTCTTAGATTGCTTCTGGATTGTCTTTGAAGAAAGACTTGGAATGAGGTATTAGAATTGTATCTGTTAAGATTGAACCGTTGATACGATCGTGTTTGCACTGTAATTGGATGATAACATCCTTTTGATTATGAAGTGACCTGAAAAGGCAGCGTTAGTTTTATGCAATGTCATGATGCATGTGTCATGTAATGAGATTCTCAAAATAAATGAGAATTGTGCATGTATGCCGATCCCACACTGCGGGATGTAAATAGTATAGGCGTGGGAAGATCAATTATGCAACAATGCTCCTTGCATGATGTCATACCCCAAAATTTGCCCACACTTTTCAAAAATTCGAGACTATTTCAAAAAATTGAATTTTTATAAAATTTCGGGTTCATTTACATTGACATCCTGAATTTTATAAATATTCGATTTAAAGTCTATTTTAAAAATATAATAGTTTACTCTTAAGTTATTATATTTTAATAAATAGCAAAATGCTGGCTGACACTTCATAAACCTTCAATTGGCTTTTTATTTCAACAAATAAATAGCACAATTGGTAAGGAAGTAAGGTTTGCAAGCACAGGGTCTTGGGTTCGAATCCCACTTCTAACTTCTTTTATTTTTATTTGCTTCTAACTTTAGTTTTAATTTTTATTTTTATTTTAATTCAAAAATCACAAAAATAAGTTTTTTTTTTACATATTTAAATATTATTTTCGAATTTATTAATTATGTATTTAAAAAATATTTATTTTTTTTACTTTTCTTCATTTTATGTACTTTTTAGTTAAAAAATCCAAAAATAAAAATAGTAGTTTTTAATTCAAGATTAATTATCATTGAATATTGATTTGATTTTGTTTCTATTCTTAGGAGAAATCAAAACAAATATTTTGGTGTTAATTTTATCTTTATTGTCATTGATTTAATTTTAATTATTTCTCTTTTTGTTAACCTAAGTTTTTAGGTATAAATAGATAGGCCAAAGACTAACAAAAAAAAGGACACAAAAATACTTTACACACGTACAAAATTCTCAACCTTGTCTGTATCGCAAAAATTTCTCATAATCCAACCAATCCTCCATACAATATCACAAACCATACAACACACATTCAATCCCCACCATCTTAAACAAACAATTCAAAAGGAGCTGCCGGTGTATTCCAACCACCAACACCCTTGTTCATCATAAGTAAACCATAACAATACACTAACAAAACTCATCCCTAACCTTTAATCAACAAATAACATCACAGGTTGTGTGACAACAACCTTCAATCATGTGACATCTCTTTTTATCCATTTTTTTTGCTGTTGTTTCAATCGCAGGTTGTTATTACGAAAAGAAGATCGTGAAACTCCGACAAACACCGCAGACATCACCACGTGGAAGCATCACCAGCGACACCTCCATCAACAACCCAACACCAGATCCAGCGTCTCCGCCATCTCCTCCACCACCTCAGCCGAAGCCGCGTACAGCCGGCACCGCCCTATTCAGCCCTCCGACTGCAAGCCACCGTGGCGGATTAAAAAATGGGTAGTCTCTTTCTCTCTTTATTTCATCCTTGTGCTTAATATGAGTGAATGATCAAAAAAAGGAGAAGTGGGTTTTTGTTCTTCGGTTTGTATGAGAAAAAAAGAGAGGTATTGTTGGAGTAAATCATTTTCCTACTGATACCATCATGTTTATGTATTGTGTTGTGGCTATTATTTAATTTTTCTTATTTTTAAATGTTAAGTGTCATCATAGTGTTGGTAGAATTTTAACTAAAAAAGAAAAAGAAGAAGGAGAGATGGTCACGTGAGGTTTGAAGAAGATATATTCTCTTTACTAGACTTGTTCCTTTTTCTTCTCCATTTTTTTAGAGTTCTTTTTGCTTTATTTTTTTATTTTTTTTATTATCTTAATAATTTTAGGTCTAAAAAAAAGGGTCTTGATTATGGGCCATTCCATTTGCCAAAGCCCATTAAACTAGTAACTTCTAATCTCTAATTAATTTAGAACCTTTTAATTTAGTTGTTATATATAATTCCTCTTTTATTTATTTATTTATCTAATAATAAAATATAAAAACACAAAAAACATGCATTTAATTCAAAGATACAAAAAAATATGTTAGTATTTAGAATTTTATTTCTCATATTAAAAATACCAAAAATATTTTAATCCTCTATTTAGAATTTAATATTTTTTTAGATGTCTTTTATGATTTTCTTGATTTATTTACTAATATTTTTTTTTATCGTGTCCTTACTCATATTTTTGTTTTTGCGAGGTACTACCTTCTTGAGTCATTGGATTATTTCATGGATATTCACAAGCCCTTTCTTTAATTTTCGTATATGTTTTATTCTCATTTTAATTTCTATTTGGGGTTTGTAATAATTTTTATCCCCGTTTGTTAAATTTGTAATCCCCATCCCGAAGCCATGTAATAGTGGAGGACATTTACTTTCTGCATTTTAATTTCCGCAGATATTAACTGCTTAGATGTATGACTAATAGGATTGTATGGTAAGATAACTCAACTCAATCGTTAGCTCACTAACTTCAAGATTAAATAACCGAATACAACACACTTGCACTCACTCACCCTTAGGGTACGCCCCTCTTGGTTGCCTTCGATTAAAAGGTCGTGTCCCTCGAATGTAGAGGTACCTGTTAGCAAAAGTCCCTCGGCTAAAAAATCATCGCAAAGATCATAAGTCCCTCGATGACCCACGATGTTGCCTACGATACATGATCTAGTCCCTCGAACTGTTGCCTACGGAAAGATGATTGTCCCTTCAAATTTGCTAAAGGTACCTCTACTTGTTGCCTTCAAACGACCTCGATGACCCTTCGATGACCCGCACGTCCAATATAACAAGGACTACCTACTCCTATATAGTATGGATAGTCTTGGGAACCTTAAAATTTACAGAAAAAGACCAGTCAAATAGGGTAGTACTCTTAAACTGCCTAGCTCAATAAAAATATCTTTTCAATATCATTTCAAAAAACTAAGGCTACGCATTTACGCTAAAGTCCTTATGCCTCTTTTCAACTCAAAACAAACAAACATGAGCTAAGCAAGTTAAGATCCCGTAGATAACTACGGATGAAAAGGGTGCTTGCACCTTCCCTTTTCATAACTTACCCCCCGAGCCCGTTTTCTTTTTCAAAAGGTCTTTTTCTGTACTTTTTACCTTTCCTAACATTGGATAAAATAAAAGTCGGTGGCGACTCTTGCTCACCGCTACATTGTTTGCGAAATAAAATTAAAGTCAGTTCACCGTGTTACACATGATACTAGTGTGACTCCCCGATTATCAGAAATTTTGAGAGACGTGCCCTTTAATCTGAAGGAAGGACCTTTAGGGAGAACCCGAGTTTCACCATGTCTTGCCTGATATGCATTGCCCCAGTGTTCAAATTCTTGAAAGATATGCCCCTAGTTAATAGGATCCTTGATTGTATGCCCCTATTTTAGGAAAACCCTCTGGATGTGGTTTCCCCATTCAAGAGTCTTTATCAGGAATGATCGTCTTTGATTAGACCAATTTTGAGGTCTCCTTGATGCTAAGTGTTGATTTCAATGTGAAGCAGATGCTTTTCAGAATGAGTCATGCGTTTAGGTCGCATCCTGACGGACAGTGACTTGCTGAGTACTCAGAATGAGATGATGTCTTCTATAAGACTACCTGAAGAGGTCCTTGGGAGGAATGGGAAATCGTCTTAAACAAGATTGCACTTTAAACAAAGCTCAAAGGGATATGTTTGTGCAGAGGGTCAAAATGTTCCTATAGAGGATAAAGACTGTTTTAAGGAATGTGGGGTTTTAAACAAAACTTAGGAAAAACATCTTGAAGAAGATCACCCTAGAAAGGATGGTGAACTGTCTTAGAGAAGACTCTATACTTTAACAAAGTTTGACAAGGTTCTTGGAAGCATAAGAGAAGTTTGAATATGTCTTAAAAGACTAACTGAAAAAAAAGTTAAGAGATGTCTTACAAAAGACTACCTAGAAAAGGTTCTTGGAAAGGAATATGTCTTAGAGAAGACTGTCTGAAAGGGTTTGAAAATAGAAAGGATAAGAAAATGGGTCTTTAAAAAGACTATCTGAAACAGGCTCCTAGAAAGGGTAAGAAGTATTTGAACATGTCTTAAAGAAGACTATATGGACAGATTGAGAAATATCCTATAAAGGTTCTTGGAAAGGATGTGAGAGTGGTATTGACCCCATCTGATACCTAGTGATCTTTGCAACGTGCCCCCAGGTAATGGACTTGCCCCATGGGCTATTCAGCGTCCTTGAGAGATTCCAATGGGTCTTTATTAGATTGCCCCATGTAAATGGGATAATGACGGGTTATGCCCCGTGTACACATTAGCCATCCCAGTCATGCGTAAGGGATGTTTCTTCTTTTGACGAGTTTTTAAAGCTACTTCGTCAGTCAGTAGGATTTTTAGCCATTAGCCATGCCCCATGCAACTTCTCCCTGATGTTTAAACATCTGAATCCACATAGACAAGTGTACTTTGTAGTGAAATTCATAAGATGCAAATGCATATGTTTGTCTTGAAAGTTTAAAAACATTTTTTTGAATAAAACGAAGTTTTTTTTTGTAAGAAAGTGATATCAACTCAAGAGTTATAGTAGACCTTAAGGAGTCGGGATACCTTTTGATAACGGTATGCTTTCGAACTAACCATGCTTCAGTTAGGTCTTTTAAGGGTTGTAACGTGGCTTGGTTCACGGTTTAAAGAAACAAAGGATAGAGGCTCAAAGTTTATCCGTACCCATCCCCATCTTCGTGATGTTCTCCAGTCCTACGCTCAGTTAACTATGCATTTAGTCTCCAAAAGAATTTGGGAATTATGATGTTGACATTTATGATGGTTCAAAAACCAGAAGTTTATTTTGCAAAGGCAGTCATCCTCCTTTCTTGTAATATTTTCTTTTGTGAGGGTATGTAGTGACCTCTTTTCGACTTTGTTATCCCTAATTTTGCCTGAACTGTTCGTTTTAAAACTACAGTTAGCAGGATGCCCCAATTTTGCCTAAGTCTCCTTAATAGGTTTTGACTTAACAGGCCCTTGCATTGCTTTTTTTTTTTTGCGGATATTGACTGCCGGATTTAATGATGACGGGGAACCATCGGTGATTATGTTCAAAGGAACAATTTGGAATGATTAAGTTAACTGAGCAGCTACCCTACCCCAGGTTATATATGAAGGGTTTTATTTTATATGAAGGAAGACTCCTACTTCTTTAGGCTCAAAGGGGTTAACGAGGGATTAACATCCTTATATCTCCATTATTTAGGAATTGAACAAATGCCTGTACATCGTCAACACGGTCTGTTCGAAAGCATAGTGTATGAAATTGTAGTATCGTTTTCGTCATTCTCCCTCTAAAGGTGTACGACTCTTAACGAGAGTTGAATATCACAAATGAGAAAACCGAGTAAAATCACAGTTTTAAATATAGTGAGAACACTAGGAATGAATCAAGACAAACGTAAGCAATGCATTAATGATTATTGTAAAGTACATAGCATATGTCGTAAGACTAATGTTTAAACAAACGGAAAGAAATTGTGAATGAAAATAAAACTAATGATCTAAGAAATCCTCCTTCTATCCACCTATGGCTTTAGACTTGCTAGGATCTTCGAACTCAATGAGCCCTTCTTCAATCAAATCTTGGATCTTGTGCTTTAACGGCCCACAGTCCTCTGTATCATGGCCAGGACTGTCTGAATGATAAGCGCACCTAGCATGATGCTTGTACCCGGGAGCGGGGTTAGCTGGAGCTGAGTATGGAGGCAGTAGAGTTATCAAGTTCTGACTGAGCAGATGTTGCAGAGCTTGAGGCAGCGGCATGTACAACGGGGTGAATGATCGTTTTGGCTTGGACCTCTAGGTGCGTTGGCCACCCTGTTGCTTTTGCTGATCCATTGATCTCTTCTGCTGAAATCTTGTTGGATAATATGGTCGGGATGTTAGGTTATCCTTCCCAATGGTCCCTTGTTCTGGAGATAGAAGAGGAATCTTCTCTTAATGTCATGAAAATGATGTGTATGCCATGCATGATATGTATGATATCTTTTTTTCCTTCTCTTTTTTTTTGAATAAAATATGATGCAAGAATGCCCCTGATGTATGATGAATGGAAAAAGAAATAATAAAAAAAAGTGATCAACACATATATATACATATAGCACATAATCACATAAGTTCATAGGTCCGACGTAGCGGCTCTTGGGAGCCAACCTTTTTATAGGGGGGTTCTAGAAGGTCTCATGGGGTCGTTCGTAGCCTCCGAGACTTTTTGTCTCTTTGGATTTTAGAACAACTCATTTTATCCATGAGGTTCGAATTTTTGGGGTAGGTTCCCGGAGAGATCAGCCAAGTATCCAGTCCTGCCCTCAACAAAGTCAAGCCTCGTTTTGGACATTTCCGAATACTCAACCCACTCCGAGTGGAGTTATCAATGAGACTCGTAGGCGATTCATGCTCCCCTATTGATCTCAAAGTTAACTCCCACACTTAGGGTTTTAACATTACATAATGCCAGCAGTGTTTATAAAAATATAACAATTAGACAATTAAATATAAATATATTAACATAAACAATTAAATATAAACATATTATAAACAATTAAATATTTTTTAGACAAAAAACAAAAAAATAATTGCAAACCCTAAAAAAGGCGAATTAGCCAAACCCTAAAAAATTGTCAAACCTAAACCCTGCCAAAACCTAAAACCTATAGGAGCATAGTATTCACTATTAAGTTGTCCCCAGCAGAGTCGCCAGCTGTAGCAACCTGCCCTAAAAATTATAACTTGGAGAGTCGCCACCTATTCTACCAAGGCGAATAGGAAACCTACGCAGTTTAGAGATCAGGGTAAGATACTATATTCAGGTCGAGGGAAGGTGTTAGGCACCCTCAACCCTTTCCTATTGGCTTTGAATCTAAGGGTCAAGTTTTATGGCTAAAAGTTAAGGTTAATAGCTAAGGAATTGAATATGGGAAAAATTGAGATTTAGAGGGAAGGGGACTCGCCTTGTTGCCAAGTGCCTACGTACCTCCTTATGGAGGATCAGAGTCAACGTAGTTCGGGCACAGGGCTGTACGCCTTAGAATTGGAATTTGATTTGATTTGAAGGCTTTTTGAATGGCCTATCGTAGTTTTGGAAGTTGTGATTTGAAAGGCATTTTGAATTGCCTGATTGAAAAGGATGAAAATCCGTAGTGTCGTGGTTTAGTGTGTTTTAGATGTTTGGGCGTACAACCCTGATTTTAATTTGTACTATTAATCGCGATGATCAATAGGTTTGATCACCATAATTAACAGATTAATAAAAGCATTGCTAATTATTCTAATCGATTGGTTCGATTATCACCGTTAGCAAATTGATGTGTTTTAATAATTAATTATTGATTTTTATCGTTATCCCTCATAATCGATAGATTCGATTACAAATAATAACGAGTTTTAAAAGGTATGCTAATCATCGTAACCAATAGATTTGGTTAAAACCACTTAGCAAAATAAAATGTATTTTAATTTATATTTATTTAAACGATTAAATAATTACTACCCACTGCGATCAATTGATTTAATCGAAGCGAATAATAAATTAAATTCTATTATTGTTTGGCTAAAACCTATAGAAAACCCTAATCCTAATACTTTGGCCACTGGCCAATGGGGTGGGGCAAACCCTAATACATGATAACATTTCTCGGGTTTTTATGATTTAAATATATAACACCAATTAAATAAATTATTTGAAATAATCGAATAATCGGGAGATAAATCCTAAATCCTAATATTAGTCTAATCTTAATTTATTAAATTAAGTAAACCCTAAATTTACTTCTAAAACTAAAATAGATAATATAAATAAAACAAGTTTATAAACTAATAAAATAATAAACAAAAAAAACCTGGATAATAATCCTGCGTGACAGCCTTGCAAAGGTCCATGGTATGCTTGCATCTTCCTGGGCGTTAGATTTGAATCATAGGAGATCCTATGGTTGGGAGATGAGGGAGTATCATGTATGCCTTATGTGAACCACACTGGATCCGGTGGAACCTTAATTCAGATAAAATGAAAAAAAAAACAAAGATGCCAGGGATCGAACCCCCATCTTCTTGGTTACAAGTCGTTTTGTCTTGCCAAGTGCACTGCTTTTGTATGCTGTTAGTAATATGAGACACAGAAAATAAATATGAAAATAAACACCATTGATAGAAAATCAAACAACCAGCGCGTGGGTCCCATTAGCTGTTTGCGCATCCAATCAGAGTTTGAGAAGACCAGAGTAGCAGCGTTGACTGACCAATCGTGCTCCTTGGGAACGCCACACACGCTCTGACCTCCATCCTGGTTTTTCAGACCCACCGTGTGCGGCGGTTTCTGCCTCCTTCTCCGATTGGCGCAATAGCCACACCTGCAAAATATGGAGAATAACATTCCAAGATTAACCCTACCCCCCCTAAACCAAGGCCTGCGAATCTGATCGTGGCCTCTGTTTTGGCTGACAATCGCTGTAGCATGGGATACGACGAAGCAGAAGCTTCGTGCCCTAACCATGGCAGGTGATGATTCACGCCACGAAACACCCATGTTTTACGTCCATCCTGCCCCAAATAGCTTTATGAACGCAACTATGCACCTGCAAATTGTTAGTTCTTCGTGAATCAGCGAATGTGAGTTTCAAAAAACGTACCTTGGGTGCAAATGAGTACCACGATTCTGGGGACGCTTAAGATATCATAAAGACCTGGCCTGATTCCTGGGAGCCTTAGGAATGCGAATCACCGCTTGAAATTGATGTGGAAGTCCTAGAAATCGAACACCAGTTTTCTCACTTTTCTTGGAATTTTGTATCTTTAAACCCTAGCTCCCTTTGCCCCTCTTTTCCTCCCCCCTCTCCTTGTCCATATTTTAGAATATATATGCCTCCCTTTAGGGTTTCTTTTTGGGCTTGGTCTCTTGTTTTAAACCCTTAAAATATTAGAGAAAGTTATCACACCAAAGTTGCTATTTTTGAAGTATCTCCTTATGCCCTAGCTTTGCACGTTTTTGTGGACCCTCATGGTGTTAATTGGGCTGCAAATATGATCCAATACCAAAGCATAGATTTTATCCATCTATTTTATATTTTTATTTAATTTATTTGCATTTTAATTTGAATAAAATTCAAATAAATATAATAAAAATGATGAAAATATGGGGATGGATTTAGAGGTCTTCATCTGGGTCATGAATATGTTTGAAGTGAAAATCTTAGGCCCATTAGTTCAAAAACCAAGTTTTGAGCAATTAGGGTTTCATGCATATCTTGAAAATTGCCCAACTTCAACCATGCGCATCTCTCTCAATTTTAATCATATGAATGCGTTCTTGATCATTTTAGAAAGCCCAAAGTGTCCTCTAAATGACCCTTTTTGTTTCATCTTGATTGAAGCTTCCATGCTCAAGTTATGAGCTTTGACTCAAAAGGTGTTTCTATTGACTTTTAAAAGGGACTTGTAATGTTTTTGTCCATATCTCCCAAAAGGTGCATTTATTGATCTTGGGCTAAACATCAAAGTTGTAGAGGATGAAATTTCCTTGAGAATAGGCTTTGTTTGGAGAATTTTTGACAAACCATGCGAGAGTTATGACCGGTCAAAGTTGAGTTGACTTTCCCTATAAAAAACCCTAATTTGAACCTTTTCTTTGTTCATTTCCGAGTTTTTATTAATGGATCATGATCAACCTTTGATCAAATGATGGATATCACTTCAAATACTTGATGTTGACCAAAAGTCAGGATTTTTGACTGTACTTTGACTATAGTTGACTTTTAGGTCAACATAGTCGATTATTGATCACCTGAGCCTTTGAATGGGAATGCCTTGGGATTGAAGTTTGATAATTGACATGGAGATACTTTGATATATGTGAGACACCTTGAGATCCATTTGAGGCCTTGAATATTCACAATCCTTTGATAAAATGAAAACCCTAGTTTTGGAGATCTTTGATTAGGAGAGAGTGACCTGAATAAGCCTTTGAAGCTTGAGCCATTGAAGATGAATAGAGGAGGGCAAATTTTGGGGTATGACACCAGCTACCAGCTAGTGTTACCAAACAAAGCCATAAATAGACTCATATAACAAGACCTGACTGAGAATCTCTTTCACTACAACAAAAAGTATATACAACGAGGTCATCTTTACTACAGTCCTTTAGGGAATCGTGGTGATATCTATAGTTTCAGATGCCCATGTTTTTTTAAATTAAATGTTGTCAATTTTTTGCCTCGGCTTAGATACTCAACCGTAGTGATATCTCATAGGTTTCATGAATTCGATTCTCAGTGCCTCCTAATTTGTGATTTCTTCTGTATTTTAGAGAATTCTTTCATTTTTTGTGAAAAAACCAGAGTAATATCACCATGGTTCTTAACGCTGACCGTTGTGAAATATTTTCCAATTTTTTAAATTTTTAATTACGTAAAACCTAACATTTTTTTTTACAAAATATCATTAATGTAAATCTTATATCACCACAGTTATTAAAAAACCGTTTTGATATATTTTTCATTATTTTAAATCTTTTAAATGCCTGACTTTTTTTAACACAATGTCATAAAATTTCCTCAATGCATGACGTTTTTTATATGTTGACCGTTATAAAATTTCATCAAATATCACAGCGAGTTTTGTTAACAACCGTGGTGATATCATTCATTAACTTTAACAAAACAAAGCCAGCTAGCTAGCTAACTTGTCTTTTTAGTTCCATATTTTCATTTCTATCACGAAACTTTCGCCTCAAACATGCTAAAAACCGAGAGTATGGGTCCTGGGAGGGCAATATTTGATTTTTTTTAATAAAAATTCATTAAAAAAAAACTCTTCCATATGGTATGAAGAAAGTCATTTCCTCCCGAGAGATGATTATCATTTTTTTAAAAAGTTAAAAATGGTAAGAGGAAGATTAACTCTGACTCTGCGGATAAGGAAGTACAAAAGATGTTTGTCATCCCAAGTAACTGTTTCCAGTAATTTCTCTCTTGGACGGATATTTGACCCTAGAAGTTAAAACCAAACTTTTGCAATTAGGAGTATAGTAGCAGGACTAGTGGGCTTATCTTTGTTGGCATAAATTAGGTGAAGACGGATTGAGTAAACATGGATGAATCTATAATGTTCAACATAACTACCTTCATCTTCACAGTCTATTGTCTAAGCAATAAGTGATGAAGTAATTGTGATATGAGAGCCATTTACATAGGACTGGATTACCTCAGCATCATGACCAGTTGGCACAATGGAGGTATTTAACTAGAACTCTTTAGCGAGATTAATGTAGATGGATTCATGAAGAATGTCAAAGTAACGATTGAACTTTTGTATGGAAATAGTTTTCCTTAGATCAAAACTTTTGCCTTTCAAATCATCCAAGTCAACAAACTTTTCATTGATAACGAACAAAAAATTTTCCTCTATAAAAACACTCCTTAAACAGATTTTACCCTAATCCTAACTTGTATGCATCATTCTTTTACATTGTAATAATATTTGTTAAGTTAGTAATTATGTTTATATGTCCTTTTGATCATTCAGGTTTTGCCTTTTTGGAACCTTAGAGATTGATAGTGGAGATGGACTTCAAGAGGAAAAGTAAAGTTTTTGGCAGCTTCAAGGGGGCGTCGCGCGAATCAGCGTGCGTAGCGCGGCCTGGGGCATTTTCTAGCCTTCTTGGGAGAATGTTCCACGTGTCGCGTGGAAAGGAGGGCGCGTAGGGAGCTTTAGGGCGGTTTGCTCAATTAATGAAGGTGCGCGTAGCGTGCTGTAGGACGCGACATGCCCTCTGCGATATTTTGTTTCCCTATATATAGGGCAGATCAGATATTTTGAGGGAGAGACACTTTTTAAGATCAAAACAGAGCAAGAAACAACTGTGGCAATATTGAATCAAAGATTCGGAGCATCAATCGTCGAGAAATCATCGTTGATGCTTGATCATCTTCATATTTTCCTTCTTGTGCAAGCTACCATGTCAATGGATAGTTAAATCCCTTTTGTATCAAGACAAGATGTAATCATCCTTTCATTTTGTATGTTTTTCTTATGAACATTGTGTATGAACAAGTTATGAATCAATATAGATGATATAGTTTGTTTATTCTTGAATTTCTATGGTTTAAATGTTTATGAAATACAATATTTATATCTTGATCTAACTCTAACATCTATCAAACATTAAGTCTAGACATGGAATTAATGGTTGATATTCACTTTGTATCGGTTTATAAATGTTATTTGTGTTGTTCAATCGGTTGAGAAATCATCGGTTGAACAATATGGTAAAACTTGCTATAACGTTGCGGAAATGAACGGTATAAACGAACGATATGTGATACTATTGATTGATAGAGAATTCATATGCATAATCATAGGAAGACATGCAATTTAGGTTGATGAAATCAAGTCTTGATACTTCTTTAAAACCTTAGAACTTTCCTAATTTTAATCTTTGCTACTAAAACTTGTGAATGAACTTTGACAAAACCAAACTTAAAGTAACTCTAGCTCACGATAGAATAAATTGTAGAACGGCGGTAATATCTCATCAATCCCTGTGAAAACGATAGTAAAAAAAAGTACTCCAATATACTTTCAACACCTTTCTTTCTATGCAACAAATCAATGTTCATCAATGAGAGTTTCATTCACGTCCTTTGCCTCAATTTGAGAAACAAAAGTCATAAAATTGCATACCTGATTTAGAGAGTGTCGAGTAGTTTCCCTTTTGAGATGTCTCCTATTACATTTTGAATCGAATAATATTTTTTAGTTCTCCACTCTTTAGGTAGATCTTTGAGTTTCTTCTTTTATAAATTTTTCTTTTTTTTTTTTTTTTTGTGTTTTCTTCATCTGTATCTTGGTCTTTGTATTCATTTGTATCATTGTATTTTAAGAGAGTTTTCTTCACAATTCATGCACAATCAAAGATTTCGAACTCTACTATAGACTTAGGTTTAGTTTCAACAAAGGTATCATGGATGTATTTTTCAATGGTGATGGGAAAAAAAAATTTAAATATCCAGGTTTCATAAAAAAAATACGAAAAAAACCATGTTTTCGGGGTATTTACCAATCTGTCTAGGTTTGGCATACCAGAACACTGAATGCGCCAAATCATTTGGCGCATAGGTGTTTATTTTGGGTGCATGCGCCAAATGAAATGGCTTGCCCTAAAATTCCCATTGCATGCGCCAAATGGAATGGCTCATAAGTCTAGGGTTTTGCCCTAGAAGCCAAACCATTTGGCGCCATAGTTCTAGGGCCTTTTTTTTTTATTTTTTTTTTTCAATTTTTTTTTAATTCATTTAAATTGGGAAAATGATAATTTTATATAATATTTTTTTATTTGTTATGAAGGTTACTTAAAAAAATTAGTAGAATAATTTTTTCGGCTTTAAAATGTAATGTAGAAAACGACTATCAAAAGTGTAACATCGATTGCAATATAAATTAAAAACTAAACGTCGATTACAATATTTTTTAAAAACTGAACATCGATTACAATATAATTTAAAAGCTAAACATCGGTTACAATCAAATTCAGAAACGACACAGAAGACTAATGAAAAGTACAGCAAAATGATCAATGACGGCCATCACCAAGATAGCCACCCGTTCCGCAATTTGGTCTTATAATGGGACGTTTACCGCGATCGTTGTTTCCGCCGCGAATATTGACACCGCCTCTTGCCCTAGCCCTACCCCTGCCCCTTTGTGCTTCTTGTTGGGTTTGTGTCACGGGGGCTGGTACTGGGATTTCGCGTGGATCGCTGTCTATGAACTCGTCGACGCCCCCATAATTATCCGGAAAACCGCTGTTGTAAAGTCGGGAACCCATTCCCTCAAATGTGTTTAGTCGTGGCGGTGGTGTTGGATGAGAAAAGACTTCGGGTTCATAGCATCCAACAGCACTAGAACTACCTTGATTAAATCCGAATTGGTTTGAAGGCGTTGCGAAGCCGGAGGGTGCGCCACGGTAAGAGGATTCGCCATAAGGCCCATCGTCGGGACTAAGATGAAGGCTAGATGTACCAGGGGTTAGGTTTTGGCCGAATCCCCTCGAAGACCCAGCAAATGATGAAAATCCGAATGGTTGCGAGTGGGTTTGATATTGGTCAGAGGAAGGATGGCGGTCTTCATACCCTTGTAATGGTTGAGATTGTGATTGGAACATAGTTGATTGGCGGATGTTGCGTGCGGAACGGGATGGAGTGCTGAAAATGTTTTGTTGTTGTTGCTGGAGTTGTTGTTGTTCCTGGAGTTGTTGTTGTCTTTGTTGTTGTAGTAGTTGTTGTTGGCGGTGATGCAGGCTTTCTTGTTGTCGTTGCTGAAGTCGATGTTGTTGTCGGAGTTGTTGTTGTTCATGTTGTTGTTGTTGTTGTTGTTGTTGTTGTGGTTCTTCTTCTGGTTGTTGTTGTTGTGGCAAGAAGTAGTTTTGTGCACGGGGATCAATTAAATAAAACGGATCTGCAAGAAACAAGTTTGGGGTTGTGGCTGTACGATACCAATTCATGTATTCAGGAGATGGTTTCATTTCGTGGTCACTAACGGGGAAGTTTAGGACATACTGGCGACGGTTCTTCCACATCTGGCGATGATCGGGTGCAAAATCCTTCCAGTTTTGGTGTGTCCATTGATGGTTCACTCTTTTTAGGTGCCACACTCCCAAGTCAACAGGAGGGTCGGGTATCCGTTGACGCATCCCAAACTGAAGCATTACCCGGTCGCTGTGATGCATTTCTATTATGTTGTACCGGATTAAGCAGCACTTTGTCGTCCAGATTTCTGCATCCTGCGCTCTAGGCTCATACTCGCACTCGAGATACGGTCGCCATATGAACTGCATGCATGAGATTTATACATTACTTAGGGAAAAAATATTTACGGAAAATACTTATAAAACAGAAGAAAAGAATTAGAGATAATACCTGATGGGGACCAAGGTGATCAATTACAGATCGGTACATTGTTATGTTTGATCGAGGATTACGTGTGAAGTCCATTTTTTTCACACAATATCTACCAAAAAAATATAATGATTTAGTTAGAATGGAGTAGATTGTGTAAAGAGAAAATGGTATACTACAAACTTACCTCAAGGCATACGGAAAGTCCCAACTACCGTTGTTAACCGGGGCCAGTATGGGCATCCTCCACCACCCCCACACCTGCACCAACAGGGCGCATCCGTAGAATGTGCAGGACTCAGCAACCGCGTTTTTGCATAGTGACTGGTACAAGGTAGCCAGTACCGCAGACCCCCAGCTGTACAAACCAACTCTACTAAAATCCATTAGCAAACGAAGATACATAAAGTTAACCGTGTTACCTGTGCTATCCGGGAACAAAACGTTTCCAATAAGCAACAATACATAACACCTAGTTTTCTGCAATATGGTCTCTTGGGTAGACTCATCATCCAAGCGAAACTTTTTATAATGCTCCTTTAACCTCTTTAGGTTAACACCTTGCCCCCTAGCACCAACGGCTCCTTCTATCAAGTCTATTCCAATTGCCTCTTGGCATAAGCTATTCGCCTGCATAACACAACCATTAATTGCCTTACCATCAACAGGAAGGCCGAGTAGCATATGGACGTCTTCAAGGGTGATGGTGCACTCCCCTGTCGGAAGATGGAAGGTGTGTGTTTCTGGCCTCCAACGTTCTAGCAAAGCAAGAACAAACTTGTGGTCAATTGAAGACTCGGCAATCCTGCTAATCGGACCGAAACCAGCAATGTTCAGGTATGGTATGATGCGTTCGTCCGGGGCAATGGTATGTTTACTACGAGTGCGAAAGCGTTGAACGTTCTGAAAAGAGTAAGAATGCCCAAAAAAAATCAGTTAGTTTATCAGTTAGCAAGGCGTGATTTTAAAGTAACACTAATACACTTACATAGGTAGCGATGTTCTGGGGGGTTCCTCTGTGTGTTTCGCCCATGGTTAGGAGAGACATGGTTGAAGGCTGAAAATTTGTAAGCTGATTGCAAAAGGATTGTTCTAAGAGTAGATGAGTTACAATGGTGATGTATCTGCAGAATTCCAAGTGCTTTATATATTGATGAGGGAAAAACGGTAACATCATGCATGCTTGACATGTCAACACAGCCATAATTGTTTGGTGTTGCTTCTGCAGGATGTGTTGGCATGCATGCAGTCAAAGTATCGGTGACAAGGCTTGGTTAGATGCATGCAGCTCAGGTCTATGTGACAGCTCGGGTAGCATGCATGCAGGAGTAGGAGGAATCCTGGCAGGAATCTGATCAGGAATCTTAGCAGAAATTTTTACAGTCGCATGCTTGTTAACAGTAACTCCATGCTGGTTTACAGTAACTCCTGGATTCGTTTCAGCACATGCATGTGGGGACCATGTGGGGCCAGGTGGTGGTCCACACCAACAAGGCATGCGCCAAATCAATTGGCATTTTTTTTAAAATTTTCTTCTAAGGCGCCATTCCATTTGGCGACTTCCTGTAAATAAAACACACTAATGCGCCAATTCAAATGGCGCATTAGAAGGAGCATTTTTTTTTTTTTTTCAAAATTAGGGTTTCCGTTTATGAGTTAGGGTTTTGGTACTGTTACGTTCTTGGTCTTCCCAGAAGGAACCCTAATGAGAAAATGAGGCAACGGCAAGACGTCTATGCCTTTATAAATTAGGGTTTCGGGCGCACTAGTACCCACACTGAAATATGAGAACTCGAATAAGGCCAGATGGTTCGCACCGGACTTCTGAGCCTCCACCTCCTGTTAGGCGTCTGAATTATCAACCGGACGTTCGTAGAAGGAACGGCTACGTTATCTTCTCGGCAGTCAAACCTCCCATGCAAGTGATGTTCTGGAATATCCAAACCATGGAGCAGCTTAAGAGAAACATCCTCAGGTTTCTGGACGGGGAGTTCGTTCCAGGCGAACAAATCCGATCTATCAAGAGACTTCGAACAAGGGGAGGTGTTTTTCTCGAAAGGCAGCGTTGGTGGGAGACTATGGAAGACGACATCCAATGTACTCTAATGATGGAGGACAGAGAAGACATTGTTTTAACCGTTGTTATATCCTAGGCGCTACTATTTCTATATCATTTCAGTAACTTCTATATCGTTCAATTAAATGCTCTTAGCATATCTGTACCTTTCAATTAAATGTTGTTAACATATTTCAATGAAATGATATTTTAATAAAGTTATTAATAATTAACAATAAAATTTCCCTCTGCCTTCCACCCGCTATAAATAGCAGTGTCTGTGTGGAGTTGAAGTCCCAACCCTTCTTTCAGTCATAGTGTAAACACTTAAAAATGAACTCTGTTTGGGCGGTGGTCTTCTATGAGGAAGGTAGTCACATGCGGGTTTGCCTCAACCCTCACTGGAATTTCCAGAGAGTTGTTAGAGCCATCAACACTGGGTTTCGTCAGCTCGATGGGCCAACCAGAAAAGTTAAACAGCTAGAATACCGGTGTCCATACATTACGTTGACCGATAATAACCCTGAAGGCACCTACATGTATTATTGGGATCGTGTGAGAGACGATGTGGACGTGGATCTAATGTTTTGGACACACAGTGGAGAAGTTAACCGAGGCGTTGAAGATCCCCTTGTTATTGCAGTGACACTAGAGTAGTTTAGATTAACGGTTGTTTTATATGTTGCAAAGAGTACTATTTGTTCTGTGTTCTTTTCTCGTCTTTTGTAATCTGCAACGTAACATCGTGATTTACCGATGGTTTTGTGTTGTCAACGCATGGTCATGGAATTAAAAAAAATGTGGTCGTTGTGTTAGTTGTTTTCGTCTGGACAATATTTAACCTAGTGGACGGGTACAATAATTAACATACATATAATTGATAATTTATATACGTAATTATTAACTATAATTATAATTAGTAAAATATATTATTAAAATACAAATAATTATTAATTACAAATTTATTTGTTTATTAAATAAAATATATATGAACAGACCTAGATCAGTGTGACTGTCCTTTTTTAATCAATTCGGAATCTGGTGGCAGGCATAGATCAGTGTGTCTGTCTTTTATAGTCAATACGGAATCCTGTTGCAGACCTAGATCAGTGTGCCTGTCTTTTATAATCAATTCGGAAGATAGTGGCAGACCTATATATATATATATTAATATATATTTATATATATTTATATATAATTATATATATATATTATATTTATATATATATATATTAATATATATTTATATATAATTATATATATATATATATTAATATATATACAATTATATTTATATATATTTATATATAATTATATATATATATATATTAATATATATTTATATATAATTATATATATATATATATATATATATATATATTAATATATATTTATATATAATTATATATATATATATATGTAATTATATATATATATATATATAAATATATATATATATATAAAAATAAAGATATATATTTATATCTATATATATTTTTATTTATTTATTTATATATATATATATATATATATATATATATATTTATTTATGTATTTATATATATATATTTATTTATTTACATATATATATATATATATATATATTTATTTATATATATATATATATATGTATATATTTATTTATTTATTTGTTTATATATATATATATATATAAATATATATATATATATATATATATATATATATATATATATATATATATATATATATATATATATATATAGCTATATATATAAATAATTATTGCATAACTAGCTGCCAGATAGGGTTGCATGCATGCTCTGCCTAGGGGAATCGTTACAGGAATCTTATCAGGAATCATTTCAGACGCGTGATGGGGTACAGGACATAGATCAGCGTGTCTATGTATTGAGATTGTGCAAGGACATATGAACCTCAATTTATAAGACATCCAACATATACTGAACATTACAACTCACACCAACAATTTTACCCTATCTGACCTGAGATTACAACACCCGCACACTTTCCCCTCCAAAAATGACTTCATCAACCCAGTATCTTGTCCATGCCCATCTAAACGGTGAGACCTACTCTCATGAGATAGCCGGTTTTGTGATGAGAAACACTCAGGTTGTACCATTGTTGTTGAGCAAAAGAGCAACATTTTCGTACTTCATTCAACGACTGTACTCTAAGATTGCAATGGGTCCTATTGCAAGCGTTTTTTACCAATGTCCCAATTTCAATGAAGACAACACCGTCAAGTTTTACGAAATGGAGATTGCCAATGACGAAGACTTGCAAGATATGTTCACCACCCACGAATACTGTGGGTTGGATTCCATCGAGCTGTACGTCACTCTTCAGGCTGAGACACAAGAAACTAATGTTGTCCAGTCACAGGTTATTGACCCACCAGTCAACGAGCAAGACGAGGTTGACGTCATTGACGAGGAAGAAGACGATCTGGAAACCGAATTTGACGACATGGTCAACGAGGAATCCGACGACGAGCAGCAAACCTTGGTGCCTCCAGCTCATGCCTACGCACCTCCAGCGCATATGGGTAACTTGAACCTCCAAGGTGACGAACCATCATCTGACATCTTCTTCACGCCCTACATCCAAAACGACGAAGAATTAAAGGAAGGAGACAAGTTTCCGTCTAAGGAGGCATGTCTAAGAAGAATTAAAAAATGGCACATGGCGAACAACGTTGATTTTGAAGTAGACCGTTCAAACCTGGAACGGTATGTAATCACTTGTAAAAATCCAGAGTGCGGGTTCAGACTGTTGGCCTCTTATAGGAAGAGAAGTAATGCATGGAAAATAGGGTCGATTACGCAGAAACACACGTGTGTCAACCCTAACAATTCCCAGGATCATACAAAACTCAGTGCCGATCTTATGTGCCAGGAGATCTTGCCTCTCATAAGCTCTGATCCGTCTCTGAAGGTTAAAAATATAATATCCCACATCGTCACAACCTTCAACTACACTCCATCTTACAGAAAGGCGTGGGTTGCAAAAACAAAGGCAATTGAGACAGTCTACGGCAACTGGGAGGAGTCATACAAAATTCTTCCCCGATACCTCAATGCGCTACACAGTTACGCACCTGGAACTGTTACGATTCTAGAGACACTGCCCGCGCATGCCCCGGATGGAAACCCTGTCCAGGGAAACGGAATATTCCATCGGCTTTTTTGGGCGTTCAAACCTTGCGTCCGAGGTTTTGCACACTGTAAACCCATACTTCAAATTGATGGGACATGGTTATACGGCAAATACAAAGGAACCATGCTCATGGCGGTTGCACAAGACGGTAACAGCAACATATTTCCAGTGGCATTTGCTATCGTAGAAGGTGAAACTGCAGCGGCTTGGAGTTTCTTTCTAAGGAACCTCCGGGAACATGTTGCTCCCCAGCCTGACATATGTTTAATCTCTGATAGGCACGCTTCCATAGAGAGTGCTTACAACAATCCAGCGAACGGATGGCATGACCCCCCTTCAAAACACGTATATTGTATTCGCCACATCGCCCAAAACTTCATGCGGGAGATCAAGGACAGACATCTAAGAAAGGCCCTAGTCAATGCTGGTTATGCGTTGACCCAACCCACATTCCAGCATTATCGGAGTGAGATTGTAATGACAAATCCAGAGGCAGGTACTTGGGTAGATAATCTTTCCAGGGACAAATGGACAAGGGCTTACGACAATGGCGTGCGATGGGGCCATATGACAACTAATCTCGTGGAATCCATGAATGGCGTTTTCAAAGGCATCCGTAACCTTCCAATCACAGCACTGGTGGAAGCCACATACTTTAGGATGGCTTCACTCTTCTCAACAAGAGGCAGGAGATGGGGTGATGTTAGACAAGCTGGTCAACTATTAAGCGATAGTTGCATGAAATTTGTGCAACAGCAAGCGGCAAAAGCGAACACTCATCAAGTGACTTCTTTCGACCGATTCAATCGCACGTTCAGTGTGCGCGAGACAATTGACCACAATGAAGGGCTGCCAAGGCAACAATATAGGGTTCTGCTTGACGAAGATTGGTGCGACTGTGGAAGGTTTCAAGCTTTTCGTATGCCTTGCTCACACGTCATAGCTGCATGTGCGTATGCCCACCGCGACGCTATATCACTACTGTCTCCGATTTACAAGACTCAGACGTTGCTCAGAGTTTACAGTGTTGCGTTTCCTGTGGTGGCCAAGGAGGATTACTGGCCTGAGTATGATGGAGAGGTAGTTTGGCACAACGACGCAATGCGGCGAAAGAAAAAAGGGCGTCCCAATAGTACACGGATTAGGACCGAAATGGACGTCCGCGACAAAATGGAACGAAAATGCAGCATTTGCCGTCAGGTTGGGCACAACATAAAGAGATGCCCTAATCGTGGCTCGACATCGTCGCAAGTTTAGTATAATCTGTATTTTTTTTAATGCAATGTTTCAGTTTCGCTTACCACCTCTTGTAACCGTTCACCTCTTGTAACCGTTCATCGGTCTTTCGTTAATAAATAGAGCTTTAATAAAAAACCGATATCGATGACGCATACATTACATTATTTAGGGTTAATAAGATTTTACAGACTTGATTTATTAGACGTTTTGACGAAAATAATAAACCGAAATTGAAAACGGTACGCGAAAATACCCGAAACGGGTTAATTTTGAAAAAAAAAAATGGCCCACACATAGGAGCCAAATGGTTTGGCGCCTATGTGTTACTCCATGGCCATATGCGCCATTTCAAATGGCTTCCACATTCTTGCCCTAATTTTTCCTTCTTATGCGCCAAATGGTTTGGCTTGTGTGACATGCATGCGCCATTTCATTTGGCGCATTCTCTTCCAGTATGTCCCAAACCTAGACAGTTTGGTAAATACCCTGAAAAGGTGGTTTTTTCTGTATTTTATTTATTAAACCTGGTTATTTTAATTTTTTTTTCTGGTGATGGTCCGTTTGTTATAAATACAAAAAAGCTTTACTAGAATTGAAATAGTCAAAAAGACATTCATTAATTTTAACGTCAAATTTACAATATTATCCTTCTTATTATTAAGAACAAAACATTTTCCATTGAAAACATAGAGGTGAGAATTTTTTTTTTTTGCTTTCTTCTATTTTATATTTCATATGGCTTAAATTTTAGAATTGACCTTATCAATACTATAACAAATGCAGCAATAAGTATTTACAGTGTCAAACCAAAAATATTTTGGAATGTTGGTTTCGTTGAGCATCGTCCTCACTAGCTCTTCAAAAAAATTATTTTTTCTTTTTTATTATTCTATTTTATTGTGGAGTTTGTGTAGCAGAAAAAAATATGTTATATGTCATTCTTAATAAAAAAAATCATTTTTTACATTTTAAAATTAATTTAGACTTTTTTATTTTGGATAACTTTGGATCATTTTCGTAAGGAAACAAACACATCCTTTAACGAGAAAGGAAAAACGTTCATATCTAAAGAAAATAATTGTCCATTATTACAAGCACATCTTCAAAACTTATTATCTTTATGGGAAAAAAAATTTAAATATCCAGGTTTCATAAAAAAAATACGAAAAAAACCATGTTTTCGGGGTATTTACCAATCTGTCTAGGTTTGGCATACCAGAACACTGAATGCGCCAAATCATTTGGCGCATAGGTGTTTATTTTGGGTGCATGCGCCAAATGAAATGGCTTGCCCTAAAATTCCCATTGCATGCGCCAAATGGAATGGCTCATAAGTCTAGGGTTTTGCCCTAGAAGCCAAACCATTTGGCGCCATAGTTCTAGGGCCTTTTTTTTTTTATTTTTTTTTTTCAATTTTTTTTTAATTCATTTAAATTGGGAAAATGATAATTTTATATAATATTTTTTTATTTGTTATGAAGGTTACTTAAAAAAATTAGTAGAATAATTTTTTCGGCTTTAAAATGTAATGTAGAAAACGACTATCAAAAGTGTAACATCGATTGCAATATAAATTAAAAACTAAACGTCGATTACAATATTTTTTAAAAACTGAACATCGATTACAATATAATTTAAAAGCTAAACATCGGTTACAATCAAATTCAGAAACGACACAGAAGACTAATGAAAAGTACAGCAAAATGATCAATGACGGCCATCACCAAGATAGCCACCCGTTCCGCAATTTGGTCTTATAATGGGACGTTTACCGCGATCGTTGTTTCCGCCGCGAATATTGACACCGCCTCTTGCCCTAGCCCTACCCCTGCCCCTTTGTGCTTCTTGTTGGGTTTGTGTCACGGGGGCTGGTACTGGGATTTCGCGTGGATCGCTGTCTATGAACTCGTCGACGCCCCCATAATTATCCGGAAAACCGCTGTTGTAAAGTCGGGAACCCATTCCCTCAAATGTGTTTAGTCGTGGCGGTGGTGTTGGATGAGAAAAGACTTCGGGTTCATAGCATCCAACAGCACTAGAACTACCTTGATTAAATCCGAATTGGTTTGAAGGCGTTGCGAAGCCGGAGGGTGCGCCACGGTAAGAGGATTCGCCATAAGGCCCATCGTCGGGACTAAGATGAAGGCTAGATGTACCAGGGGTTAGGTTTTGGCCGAATCCCCTCGAAGACCCAGCAAATGATGAAAATCCGAATGGTTGCGAGTGGGTTTGATATTGGTCAGAGGAAGGATGGCGGTCTTCATACCCTTGTAATGGTTGAGATTGTGATTGGAACATAGTTGATTGGCGGATGTTGCGTGCGGAACGGGATGGAGTGCTGAAAATGTTTTGTTGTTGTTGCTGGAGTTGTTGTTGTTCCTGGAGTTGTTGTTGTCTTTGTTGTTGTAGTAGTTGTTGTTGGCGGTGATGCAGGCTTTCTTGTTGTCGTTGCTGAAGTCGATGTTGTTGTCGGAGTTGTTGTTGTTCATGTTGTTGTTGTTGTTGTTGTTGTTGTTGTGGTTCTTCTTCTGGTTGTTGTTGTTGTGGCAAGAAGTAGTTTTGTGCACGGGGATCAATTAAATAAAACGGATCTGCAAGAAACAAGTTTGGGGTTGTGGCTGTACGATACCAATTCATGTATTCAGGAGATGGTTTCATTTCGTGGTCACTAACGGGGAAGTTTAGGACATACTGGCGACGGTTCTTCCACATCTGGCGATGATCGGGTGCAAAATCCTTCCAGTTTTGGTGTGTCCATTGATGGTTCACTCTTTTTAGGTGCCACACTCCCAAGTCAACAGGAGGGTCGGGTATCCGTTGACGCATCCCAAACTGAAGCATTACCCGGTCGCTGTGATGCATTTCTATTATGTTGTACCGGATTAAGCAGCACTTTGTCGTCCAGATTTCTGCATCCTGCGCTCTAGGCTCATACTCGCACTCGAGATACGGTCGCCATATGAACTGCATGCATGAGATTTATACATTACTTAGGGAAAAAATATTTACGGAAAATACTTATAAAACAGAAGAAAAGAATTAGAGATAATACCTGATGGGGACCAAGGTGATCAATTACAGATCGGTACATTGTTATGTTTGATCGAGGATTACGTGTGAAGTCCATTTTTTTCACACAATATCTACCAAAAAAATATAATGATTTAGTTAGAATGGAGTAGATTGTGTAAAGAGAAAATGGTATACTACAAACTTACCTCAAGGCATACGGAAAGTCCCAACTACCGTTGTTAACCGGGGCCAGTATGGGCATCCTCCACCACCCCCACACCTGCACCAACAGGGCGCATCCGTAGAATGTGCAGGACTCAGCAACCGCGTTTTTGCATAGTGACTGGTACAAGGTAGCCAGTACCGCAGACCCCCAGCTGTACAAACCAACTCTACTAAAATCCATTAGCAAACGAAGATACATAAAGTTAACCGTGTTACCTGTGCTATCCGGGAACAAAACGTTTCCAATAAGCAACAATACATAACACCTAGTTTTCTGCAATATGGTCTCTTGGGTAGACTCATCATCCAAGCGAAACTTTTTATAATGCTCCTTTAACCTCTTTAGGTTAACACCTTGCCCCCTAGCACCAACGGCTCCTTCTATCAAGTCTATTCCAATTGCCTCTTGGCATAAGCTATTCGCCTGCATAACACAACCATTAATTGCCTTACCATCAACAGGAAGGCCGAGTAGCATATGGACGTCTTCAAGGGTGATGGTGCACTCCCCTGTCGGAAGATGGAAGGTGTGTGTTTCTGGCCTCCAACGTTCTAGCAAAGCAAGAACAAACTTGTGGTCAATTGAAGACTCGGCAATCCTGCTAATCGGACCGAAACCAGCAATGTTCAGGTATGGTATGATGCGTTCGTCCGGGGCAATGGTATGTTTACTACGAGTGCGAAAGCGTTGAACGTTCTGAAAAGAGTAAGAATGCCCAAAAAAAATCAGTTAGTTTATCAGTTAGCAAGGCGTGATTTTAAAGTAACACTAATACACTTACATAGGTAGCGATGTTCTGGGGGGTTCCTCTGTGTGTTTCGCCCATGGTTAGGAGAGACATGGTTGAAGGCTGAAAATTTGTAAGCTGATTGCAAAAGGATTGTTCTAAGAGTAGATGAGTTACAATGGTGATGTATCTGCAGAATTCCAAGTGCTTTATATATTGATGAGGGAAAAACGGTAACATCATGCATGCTTGACATGTCAACACAGCCATAATTGTTTGGTGTTGCTTCTGCAGGATGTGTTGGCATGCATGCAGTCAAAGTATCGGTGACAAGGCTTGGTTAGATGCATGCAGCTCAGGTCTATGTGACAGCTCGGGTAGCATGCATGCAGGAGTAGGAGGAATCCTGGCAGGAATCTGATCAGGAATCTTAGCAGAAATTTTTACAGTCGCATGCTTGTTAACAGTAACTCCATGCTGGTTTACAGTAACTCCTGGATTCGTTTCAGCACATGCATGTGGGGACCATGTGGGGCCAGGTGGTGGTCCACACCAACAAGGCATGCGCCAAATCAATTGGCATTTTTTTTAAAATTTTCTTCTAAGGCGCCATTCCATTTGGCGACTTCCTGTAAATAAAACACACTAATGCGCCAATTCAAATGGCGCATTAGAAGGAGCATTTTTTTTTTTTTTCAAAATTAGGGTTTCCGTTTATGAGTTAGGGTTTTGGTACTGTTACGTTCTTGGTCTTCCCAGAAGGAACCCTAATGAGAAAATGAGGCAACGGCAAGACGTCTATGCCTTTATAAATTAGGGTTTCGGGCGCACTAGTACCCACACTGAAATATGAGAACTCGAATAAGGCCAGATGGTTCGCACCGGACTTCTGAGCCTCCACCTCCTGTTAGGCGTCTGAATTATCAACCGGACGTTCGTAGAAGGAACGGCTACGTTATCTTCTCGGCAGTCAAACCTCCCATGCAAGTGATGTTCTGGAATATCCAAACCATGGAGCAGCTTAAGAGAAACATCCTCAGGTTTCTGGACGGGGAGTTCGTTCCAGGCGAACAAATCCGATCTATCAAGAGACTTCGAACAAGGGGAGGTGTTTTTCTCGAAAGGCAGCGTTGGTGGGAGACTATGGAAGACGACATCCAATGTACTCTAATGATGGAGGACAGAGAAGACATTGTTTTAACCGTTGTTATATCCTAGGCGCTACTATTTCTATATCATTTCAGTAACTTCTATATCGTTCAATTAAATGCTCTTAGCATATCTGTACCTTTCAATTAAATGTTGTTAACATATTTCAATGAAATGATATTTTAATAAAGTTATTAATAATTAACAATAAAATTTCCCTCTGCCTTCCACCCGCTATAAATAGCAGTGTCTGTGTGGAGTTGAAGTCCCAACCC